>NC_141157.1:80706877-80860710 GCF_053477565.2 Lygodium microphyllum | reverse complement strand
TTGAACAAGGAATAAATGCTGAATACAAGAGGAGGATTGGTCAGTCCCTACACATAGCCCATAGTGTTAGTGAGGGCACAGATCAGGCTGATGATGACGGCAGCATTGGAGACGGAGGAAGATGACAGAGTTGGAGTGTGCACCTGCAAACATGCAAGGGAAGAATGGGAGATGATTTGCCAAGTGAGTGGGAGGTGGCTATAAATAGCCAAACACTTCTAAATCTGTCCAACTTGATATCTAGGTCTAAAATATAGCCGACCAGCATTTAATGCTACAAAAGATGCTAGACAGGCTTGGAAAAATCTCGACCAATGTGGATAATGTCCTGCAGATGAGGCAGATGATGTATGTAGAAATTGCTCGAGAAATGCACACAAAATCTTGATTGGTGGAGAAAATGCATTGAAAGGCAATAAAATGGCTACTCTAGAATGAACTACCTCCTTCGTCAAAACAAGTTATAGACATGTCGGAGCTCCTAAAGTTCTTGTCTGACTTAGATCAAGGCTCACAGGCAAGAGGTGACAAGGCATCACAATCATGACTACTAACATACTCCTCCTATCACTTCCTCTTCTGCTTAGGTTTGAGAGACCACCTTTGGGTGTTGTGTAGCTTTTGTTCCATTGGAGCCCTAGACTCTAGTTACCTTCTTTGGTACCCTTGAGGGCCCTTTGTCATTAAACACTTCAGAGGTTGTGATCCATGAGTTTTTAGATTCCCTATCTCTTTGAGAGGGGATTCAGAGGGGGCTCATCTTTCTTCGACTTCAGAGGGGGATCCCATTCCCCTAGCTTCAGAGGGGTCCCTCCTCATTGTGTGGTTCTTCACACACTTTATCTTCTTGGGGTGGCTGAGATCTTCATACTATCTCGCCCATTGATACCCAAGATCTATAGGTTCCTCCTAGTTTGGAGCCTTCGATGTTTCAGCCATGACTTGCTGGATAGGCCTTTGTATTCCTTCCAGCATGGGGTCATGGAGTTTGTGGCTTCTCTTTGTTGGTTGAGCTTTGGGTGCGATCAGCTCATCATGTGTATTGTCCTTCACACAAGTCACCTTATAGGCCGAATGCTTGGATTCTTTTAATTAATATATTTTTGGTTTTGCACTCATAGCCCCAAAAGAGGTTAGGTGTCCACATTCTCAGGTGCCACTTTGGACTGTTTGTGCCTATAAGTAGGCTAGTGGTTCCCTTACACACATTCACTCCATTCTATCACTCCACTCAATTTCTCAGCCTCTCTATTGCTGTCTACACTCCTACTTGCAGGACATCTCAGTTCGTGGACGATTCTATGCAGCTGTCTACTGTCTGGCACCATGTTCCATACATAGCAGGCTTGTTTACAGGTTCGATGATGCCACCTAGCTGCTCTACATCGTTTGGTTGATGGGCATTGTTAGGATTGCAGCAGCTGTCATCTTCACCCTCCAGGATTTGCATTTTGCAGTTTGGCATCTCTTTGGCATTTGTACCATCTCCGACAGGCAGCTTGCCCCCCTAGTATGCTGTGTTTTGCTGCTGTTGGAACCTCTGTTGCTGCATTTCAGCTAGAGGTAGACCGCCCTGCTGTCCTATTGATTATGGGATGCAGTGGTTGCTGTTGATATTCTCTCCTCTTCGATGGCATCCAAGGACTGCGTTCTACTCCCTCTATAACTATCCTTCTCCATTCAGTATTTACCTTGATATCCTATTGCCTAGAGGATTGCATTTCACTTCCTTCACAGTGCAGAGTCCCAACAGGTGCAATTGCCTAATCAGCCAAGACAGTGCGGTCACCTTTGAGCTTTGCTCCATTGTATCAAGATGATTCAATGTTCATCATTCTTCACTCTTCTTTTGAGTTTTATTTTCTCAATGTTTTGTTGGGATGTAAAGGTCCTTTATTCACCTCCGTGTATTGTACACGTGTATTATTATGTTGTACATGTGAATGCACCCTTACGAGCCCTAAGTATAAATACATTTTATTCTTTGTGTACCAACACATTATTGGTATATACCCAAATCAGATCGTACTCTTTCTCTCTTTGTCACTCTCACTCACTTGCACACTTTTGCTGCAAATCGCCATGCTTTCTCTAGCTGCGCACTCAACAACTGGTATCAGAGCCACAATGGTTCATGCGAGAGCGTGACCAGTAGGCGACCAAACAGACGAGAAGCGGGCGACCAGGCAGACTAAGGTGACTCTTGCAGTCAACATGCAGGAGCGTAACCAGAAGATGAGAAGTAGGCGAGTAGACAGGCGGCAGACGAGAGACGGAGGCAATTGACGAGCTGACGACCAGTCGATTGGCTGATGACCAGTAGGGAGGCTGCGCGTGGCGGACTGCTTGTGACGACAGCCGAGCGGAAGACTAACGGGCGTCATGGGGTAGGGTCCAGCGAGCGACCGTCTCACGTCACGCGACGGACTGACGAGGCTGGACGGACAGGTAAAACCCCCCCGGCCCCTTTTTTTTTTAAAATAAATCAAAAAATTTTTGATCTTTCTTATTTCCTGTTCTTTTGGGTGTTCGTGCATGTAAGCACATAACACAAATTTGTGCAAATTCTTCTGGGAATTTGGGGCTTTTTCCAGATTTGATACTGTTTATGCTTGAGAGTGACATTTGTGTCAAAAATTGTAGACATTGTGCATGTTGACCTTAGTTAAATTAATGAGGCAAAGTTGCTGAAAAGTACTTTAGCCGCTGATGAAGACAATTAAAAGGTCAAATTTCAGAATTTACAGCCATCTATTATTTCAAATGATGAGCCTCATGATGCTGTACCATAGACTAAAATTGATGATTTGCCGGTTATTTTTGAGCCAGATGATGATGGACAGCAAATAGAAGCGCAAGGAGGTCATGGTCAGCAAGATAGACTTGCTGATTATGAAAATGCAGGTGCTGGAAATGAAAATGAAGGTGCTGTACAGTATGAACAGCATGTTGAAAATGGCTTACAGCAGCCAATAAATGCCGAAAATAACATGCCTCTAGATGTAGACCCGATTCTTGAGAATGTAGATCATTGGGTACACAGGTCTACACGCTTAAGAAGGCAGCCACATAGGTATGACCCTCTTTGCACTATGTGATGCTTACAGATGAGGGTGAGCCTCTTACATATAAAGAGCCTAAATCATGCAAATTTAGTAGTAAGTGAGAGCTAGCTATGCAGGAAGAGATTAAATCTCTGTATCCTAATGATACTTGGGATCTTGTATCGTTGCCCACAGGAAGAAAGCCTCTTTCAAACAAATGGGTTTGCAAAGTAAAGACAATTGATGGGAAACCCAAGTACAAGGCAAGACTAGTTGCCAAAGGGTATGCACAGAAGGAAGGGATTGACTTCTAAGAGTGTAGGAGTCGAAGAGGCTTGGAGATAGAGCTAGACAGACCTTACGCTCTGAGAGAGACACAGAGAGAGTGCGAGTAAGCAGAGTAGAGAGTAAACACGTTTTTCGGTACAATGACGAGTGTACGACTTTAGGTTTTAGATAGATATATGCATGAAAGTACAATGTGCTAAGGGTGTGTTCACACCCGTGCACATATAAAAGGCATGATGGCTCTTTATTCCAAACAACCTCCCACCTAAAGGCAATGTGCCTTAAGAGGAGAAAAGAATCAACTAAGTCTAAGTAAGTACAAAGCTGAAATAAATATATCTATCCAACTCCCATTATGTATCGGCAATGAGCAAACCGCTCTACTGGAAGACCCTTCGTGAGAAGGTTTGCAGAATTATCATCTGTATGCACTTTGACAAGCTCAATGCTCTTGCTGTCAAGTACATCTCTAATAAAGTGATATTTCACCTGTATGTGCTTTGTCTTTGCATGAAAGATAGGATTCCGTACTAGCATGATAGCACTTTGACTATCACAATGGAGAACAAGTAACTCTATGATACCAAGCTCTCCCACCAAACGTGAAAGCCATAAAGTCTCCTTGCGTGCCTCAATGGCAGCTACATACTCTGCCTCTGTAGTAGACAATGCGACACACTTTTGTAGCCTGAAGATCCAAGAGACCGCTCCTCCTGTGAAAGTAAACACATACCCAGAAGTGGACTTCTTGCAATCTGCATGACCAGCATAGTCTGCATCCGTAAAGTCAACAATAGATGCTTTCTGCTTTCCAAAGCAGATGCACAACTCCTTTGTGCCTTTGAGGTATCTCATAATACATTTCACTGCATCCCAATGCTTCTTGCCAGGGGTTGCCATGTATCTGCTAACCACTCCCACTGCAAAAGCAATGTCAAGACGTGTAGCAACCATAGCATACATCAAACTGCCAACAGCTAAAGCATATGGTATCTTGGCCATTTCAGCCTTCTCATCATCAGATGTAGGGCTGTCCTCTGCACTGAGTTTCACATATGGAGGCAATGAAACCGCAATTGTTTTTCCCCCCTCTATATTGAAACTCTGCAAAACTTTGGAGATATACTCCTGCTGAGATAGATAGAGTAAACCTTTATATCTATCTCTGAGTATTCGCATGCCAAGAATGTGATTTGCATCACCCAGATCCTTCATGTCAAAGTAAAAGCCTTCCCCCGCAGCATATACTGCCCTCTCATTGCACGGTGTGTGTGGGGTTTAAAAATTAAACGCAGTCTTTACATCCATCTGTATGAGCTCCATATCCTCAACTGCAACCAAGCCCAAAATGGTTCTCAATGTATTTCATCAAAATCAATTCCATGCTCCTGCTTGTACCCCTTTGCAACCAATCTTGCTTTGTACTTTGGTGAGGAATCAGAAGTGACCTTCATTTTGTAAACCCATTTGCATGGAAGGGTTTTCTGCCCTTTAGGCAACTGTACCAAGTCCCAAGTGCCATTTTTGTCAAGAGATTTCATTTCTGACAGCATGGCTTTATACCATTTCTTGCTGTCCTGTCTGTCCATTGCTTCCTTGAAGCAAGACGGTTCACCACAGTCTGTCAACATGACATACTCAGCCACATTAATTGCACCAGGAACAAATCTGTCAGGTTGTCTAGTAGCCCTAGACGATCTTCTAACCCAATGGTCATTGTTTGCTGGCTGTTCTTGCAAATTTCCATTTTCAGCATGCTGTCTTGGCATTTCAGCCCGTAAATCAGCATTAACAGCTTGCTGTCCTGGCTATTCCTGCACATGTAATGGCTCATTTTCATGGGCAATATCTGGCTGATCATTTTCAGCATCATTTCTTGCATTTACAGGTTCATTTACAGCAGGTATTTGCTGCTATACAGCGGGCACATTTTACTGTCCAAAAGGTATTTCTTTTTGGAATACAACCCTACGGACCTCCTCAGTCTTTTCGGGTTGTTTGTGCATGCGATCTTCCCGGAAGATAACGTCATTGCTGCGTACTATTTTCCTTTTCTCGGGATCCCACAATTTATACCCCATTTCACCCTCGTCACCATATCCTAGGAAAATGCATTTACAGGACTTTGGCTCAAGTTTGCTGCGTTTTTCTTTACGAATGTGCACAAAAGCCTCGCAGCCAAACGCTTTCATATGAGCATATGAAGGTGGCTTGCCCGACTACGCTTCTTGGGTAACTCCCCCTCCCAAAGACCTGTTTGGTGACCGATTAATCAAGTGAATGGCTGTCATAACGGCCTTTGCCCAAAAACCATGGGGTAATGCAGTATGAGACATCATCGTACGGACTTTATCCTGTATGGTCCGATTCATATGCTCTGCAACTCCATTTTGGGGTGGATTATGAGGGGCAGTAAGCTCTCTCTTTATTCCTTTGTTGTCACAAAATGCCTGAAAGGCTTTGGACACATATTCCCCACCATTGTCAGAGCGAAGACTTATTTGTTTGATTTTTAGCCAATGCCAAGAATTTTTTAAACTTGTCAAGCACTTCATCCTTGCTACGAATAGGGTAAACCCATACTTTCTGTGTAGCATCATCGACAAAGGTGACAAAATATTTCTTTCCCCCTAAAGATAATCCTGGCATTTGACATACATCGGAATGTACTAACTCTAGAGGAGAAGATTTCAAAGAAAGAGACTTTTTGTGAGAAGTCTGTGCATGTTTGCCATAAATACAATGATCACAGTGCTCAAAATCAGCATAACGAAGACAAGGCAAGTAACCCAAACGAGCAAGGACTTTCATTCCTGTTTGACTCATGTGTCCCAACCAGCCATGCCACAAAGAAATACTTGGCTGCTCAGTCACGGCAACCACATGGTCACGCACACTAGATACATGAAGTGGATACAACATATCACTCTTGCAACCTCTGACAATAACCCTAGATCCCTTATAGATCTTCCATTTTCCATCACCAAAGGTGGTATGAAAACCATCATCATCTAGTTGCCTTGTGCTGATGAAGCTTTTCTTGAGCTGAGGTACATGCCGTACATGCTGAATTGTAAAGACAGAGCCATGCTGAAACTGTAACTGCACACTGCCAATACTTGCAATCTCACATGCATAGTTTTCCCCAAGATGCATGTCATCATCTGTATCTGCAAGTAGAGCATGTGCACCAAAATGTGAAGAGACAAAGAGTGCATCACTCCCAGTGTCACTGTCATGAGTGACTACATTCACCTCTTCAATTTGTACACTGCTCTTCTTAGGCTGACTGTCCTTCTTCTCTTTCTTGCAATCATCTGTCTTCTTGCCATTTCCTTTCTCGTTCTTCCATTTGTAGCAGTCACGTTTAAAGTGACCCTTCTTGCCACAATGATGGCATTCAACATCTTTGCCACATGATTTACCGCGTCCCTTGCCATCATATTTACCCTTTTGCTGTGATCTGCCCCTAGTATGCAAAGCACTGGAAGACTTGTTGGATGCATTGTTCTGCCGATTCATCTCTTCCATCAGTAGAGCATTCTCTACATCAACATACAAAAGGATCACATTAGAATTGCTCATGGCAGTCTTGAATGTATCCCAACTCTCTGGTAGAGTGCAAAGCAAGAAAGTAGCCTTAAATTCCTCATCAATCATGAACTTCAAGGCAACCAGCTGGCTGAAAATGGAGTTAAACTCACTCAAGTGAGTAGACATTGCTGTACCTTCTTTCATACGCAAATCGATAAGCTTGGTCAGCCAATACACTTTGCTTGCAGTGCTCGTCTGTGCATACTGTTCGTCCAGTCTAGTCCATATAGCATATGCAGAATCCAAACCTTCAATGTTGAAGAGCAAGGCATGAGAAATCGATAGCTCTATGGTTGAGCGTGCAAGCTCATTCAACTCATCCCAGTTGTCCTGATCCATGTCCACTGGCTTTGCCCCTTTAGTTTTGATCGTCTTTGCCTGCTTCTTTTGTAACAGGATATTGTAGCATTGTTTTTGCCACACTGCAAAATTATGTGCTCCTTCAAGCTTCTTTATATGCATCAAATTACTACTGTCATTGTTGCCAGCCATAGTTTTCAGCTCAAAAGTGACCAAAAAACCAGTGAATGCAGGCCCAAATTGTCACCTAAGTGACCAAAGTACAAACATGTACCAATCAGCAATAAATTACCACGTAGGAGTACAGATTTCAGATCTGTAATTCAGATTTCAGAAGCACCAAACCAAGTGCTACAGCATTATCCAACTGATTACAGCTGTTCCAAAGAGCATGTGCATCACATTACATGAGAAATCCCAAAATTTCAGCTGCAATTTTTGTTATACCTGTACCCACGGGCATAAAATTTGACATGAACAGTGAAAAGCCCCAAAATTTTGTGCTCAAAAGCATCAAAACACACATATGCATTTCCTCTGTCATGCATAGGGCTGTCCAATTTTGCCAAAATGTAGCAATTTCAGCAAAACCCTCAAATTTCACCAAGTGTTGATGTCCAAATTGCGTGGAATTCAACTGACATGTAGATAGAATGACCAAATGCTGCACAAATTTTGCCCAAATTGTAAAAGCCCCAAATTGCACGGGGTCCAATGTGCCTCAATGTCGAGAAATTGGGTTAATTTCAGCCCAATTTGTACATGTACATGAAAAGCCCCAAATGTCGAGGACAAAATGTCACAAATTCCTGCAATTTCTGAGACAATTTTGCTTGTCTTACATCAATTGTCCCAAATCTGGGAAAAGCCTTAAATTTTTGGGCTAAATGTTGAGAAATTTCACTCAGATGAGCAAAATTTCAACAATTTTGGCGAAACCCCCAATTTAAATGCTCACAATGTCTGCAATTTCGATGTAGATCCCTCAATTTTCCACGAACAGTGCTCAGTCTTGAAAGCCCCACCTTTTTGGGCCAAAATTGCACAAAGTTGATGTTTTGTGCTTGCATGCATGAACCCCGGTTAGGGGAAGGAGTTTGAGAAAAAAGATTTTTTTTTTTGAAAAAAAAGGTTTGAATGATGAGTCCGTTGACATGTCATGCCTCCCCGTCGCGCGGTCGATCGATGGCTCCGTCACGCATTGCGCCCAGTCAGGACTCCTTGCCCGCTGGCGTCGCGTGTTGACTGCTACCCATTATTGCCCGTCAGTTGCAGCTGCCTTGGTCCACGCTGGACCCTGACTAGTTGCAGCCCGCTACTGCCCGTGCAGTCGACTGTTGCCCGCCAGCAACCCGCCAACGATTCCTGCTCGCCCTGCCTCTTGCCGGCTCCTCAGCAGTCCATAAGATTGTTACACGAGACTCTGCGTGTCGCATGCACCTCTCAACAGCTTGAGTGAGTGTCACAAGACTGTGACAACTATTATCTTTTTGTTGATTTCTTTATTACATACTTTATTTGGTTTTAATTTTTGGAAGGATCCCTTTTGAAATCTAAACGCTTGAGTTGCATGGCCAGTATGTGAAACGGATAGGAATGTCTAGTGAGTCAAGACTGGACAGTTAAGGTCCAGTACAAGTCTGGAAGAGACTGATGGCACTGTAGATTTACAAGCCTGGAAGAGACTTGTGAAAGTGTATATGGACAAGTGTGTTGAAGAACTAGCCTGGAAGAGACTAGTTCAAAGTGAAGATGGACAAATCTTCAAGATATTAGTCCATGTGGGGTCATCGGTGGAAATTCACTTTCAATTGAGCTACATTACAAATTTGGATGTAGCTATAGTCTGCAAAGATGGTCAAAAGACTAGTGGGATACAATGGAAGCAACTCCTAAAATTTAGGGAGTTACTATTTTTGGACCTCAGAATCTGTTCGTGTCATTATCTTCGTTTTTGCATGAGGATCAATCCTCTGGTTTGTGCCGAGGTTAAATTCTGCATCGAGCATGGAGAATTTTAGACCGGAAGGCTAGAACGGAAAATATCTTACAGTGTTGCCACTTGGCACAAATGTGTGCACTTACCTCTTTAAAGAGGGCTGGCGTGCAGTTTTTGGGCTGAAAGGGTCTCATTTGTGATGAACAGCTGCAGATGGAGAGCTCTTGAGAGCTGGCCTACCTTGTCTATGATGCACAGAGGGCTGGGCTTGCTCCCCACTCTCTCTCTCTCTCTCTCTCTCCCTGACAGTATGGTTATGCTGCAGAATCAAGGGCCTTTCTTCTGATTCAGGTACAGCTGTGTGGAATATGCTGTTTTTGCATGAGGCAAGAGCCTCTTTTCTCCAGGAACAGGAGCAGTTGTTTGCTGCCCACAAGCAGGAACAGGTGAGGGTGGTAACCTCACCAAGCAAGTGTCTGAAACAACACTGAATCAGTTCTGATTCTGGACTGTTCAGAGGTTATTTCAGAGCCCAATTGATGTCAGAATCAAGGGGCACTTGGCCCAGATGATGCTGAACAGTACAGGGAACAATATGAGTTGTAAACAGGTTTCAGAACAGGTCTGAACCAGTGGTTACAGCAGGCTGAAATGGTCAATTCTGCACTCCAACCAGAAGATTCAGACTTGGGCAGAGTTTCCCCTCCTGGTTGGTTTGTTTTGGGTGAGTAATTGTACTGTTATGCTGCCAAATTTCATCGAGAATAGGTGAAAGACAGCCCTTTGTACTCTCTCTCTTTTTAAAAATAAAGAAATACCGCAAGGGGCGCCTAACTTAGGGGCCAACAGGGTGTCTGTGTTGCAACAGGAGCATTCTAGCTTCCTGTATTTCTTCTTGATTCTGTGTCTTTAAGTTCAGGTAAAGTGGGCGACTGTTAATTAGGTGAAAGCATTTATATATTTTGGTTGTACACTACTGCTCTTTCCAGTGAACAGGCCGGTTTCATGGTTCCATTGCCGGGATCGAATCACTTTTTCCCTAATGAGTGAGCCAGGGTTTGTTTGGGTGTAGACACAGAATTGTGCATTATGGCTGATAGAAAGGAAGACACCAGAGAGGAAGCGTCTGCATCATAGGAGATCCCTGTTGTTCATGAGGTGGGAGAGTCTTCTAGACCTCCACAGTTTGTTACTCCTCCTGTTATGGTTGAGCCACAAGTTCTTACGGCTCTAATTTGCTAGACCTTTCCTCTCATACATACACTTAAGCTTCATGACCACTATAAGGGATGAGGGGTATTTTGCGTGTCTTTGGTTTTGATGCCTTTGTGCATGTACCTGTAAAACAGAGGACCAAACTAGACATGAAATCCATCAAGGGCATCTTCATGGGATATGGAGATGAGGGAGAGATGGGTTATAGAGTTTGGCTTCCTTAGGGTAGGAAGATAGTACACAGTCAAGACATAGTATTTAATGAGGCAAAGTTGCTGAAAAATGCTACACATGGTGATCTTGACAAAAAGAAGGTTAAATTTTAGCATGAACAGCCAGCCATTCAGCGGCCATTAGTTCAAATGAGGAGCAACCTATTGTGCTACATCCAAAAGACCATGGACAGCAAATAGATGCACATGATGAAATAGGACAGCAAGAAGAACATGCTGAAAACAGATTACAGCAGCAAGAAAATGCTGAAAATCAGCCACTTGGTGATGGTGTGCACATTCCTCAGGATGTAGGTGTGAAGGAAACCGCTAGGGTTTGCATTGAGGACACACAGAGTGTACGACCACGATAGAAACAGAAAGAGACAGACACAGACACAGACACAGACACGGAGGGCAAAACTCAAAACTCAAGCACAAAATCTCAAACACAAATAGAAGAAGGGAGAGAGAGAACACAACTCTGAAGTGAATGAATGCTGCAAATGAATGTAAGAGTGTACAGTGTGTTCAAGGGTAGAGCAATGTTGGAGTGTGATGTCCACCGAAGACGGATCCCAAGTTTGTGACCACTAGTTAGAGTGTAGGAGTGCTGAATAGTGAATGGCAGCAGGCTGGTCACCAAAACACAGCAGTCTAGAGGTTGGAAACTGGTAAACGCAGCAATGTACTACCGATCGGAGGCTGGAAACTGTGCACAGTTTGCTGTAAACTGCAGGCTGAAACAGTGTCTAAGAGTGTCAGGGCCTGCAATGCTGAAAACGCAGGCTGGCTGACCCTGGAGATGATGGACAGCAGATTGAATAGTAGTCTGGAGTAGTCGCCAACAGTTGAGAGCTGTCGCCTACAGCAATGGACAGGCTGAAGATAATGTGGCTGTAGTTGACGATGGCTGGAAAGCAGATGGAGTTAGGTTGTAGGCTGGATTTTGGGCGCCAACAACAACAGAGGGTGTGTGGGCTGGTGTAGCCTGCAAACAAGGATAATGGCTGAATGGGGATGGCTTGTCTATTTATAGATGTGGAAGGGCGTCCCAAAAATTAGGGTTTTCACTAAACTCTCTCGAACTGCTCCCCGTTTTAGGGTTTCCACTGAACTCTCTCGAACCGCTCTCTGTTTTAGGGTTTTACTCTAAAAGAGCTTTTTTAGTGTGTTTTGGGACTGTTTAAGAGGCTAATCAGCAAGTAATGCATATTTTAGCTTAACACTCCCTCTCAGGCCCAAAACTAAGCTGAAAGGTTAGGCCAGGCATTGTGATGTTTATGTACCCCAAGGTGTCCCACCCCAAAGTAGCCAAGGCATCGGACAAAGGGTGCACGTCGGCTGCCCAGTGGCCTACCAAGACTACAGAGGCGATGGTTATTTTACCAAGGGAATCCAAGTAGTCACCCCAGAGAGGACAGGGCATTGGACAAAGGGTGCACATTGGCTGCCTAGTGGCCTACCAAGCCCTACAAAGGCGGATGGAACTACATGTATTTTTTTTTTTTTGGCTGGAATAAGTGAAGTAAATTTGATGGGATGTGACCGATTGAGTAAAAGTGACCTAGAAGACGGGAGTAGGGAGGGTACACCCAACACATCACAAAACAATACAAGCTAACCCATCCACTCAGGGTGTCGATGACGAGGAAAAATAAGTGATGAGGTATCCATGTGATGAATAAGGATGGTGGTGTGGTAACAAAAGCCGCTGGTGGAAATATCTTAGGATCCATGCAAGTGGTGCTTTGCATAATGAGATGCAAAGTATACTACATGCTGAAGAATGCTCATGCAGCAGGTGCCACTTGGACAATGTCCCTTGTGGGGAAATTATTCACTTGCCCAAGCACCCTAGTACAAGGTTAATGTAATCATGCAATGCAAAGGGTAAGGTAAAATAGGAGGGAAAAGCTGATGTCGAAGACAAAGTGTTGAAGCTTGTAGAATACCAAGAAGGTTAGGAACCCCCTCTCAACCTGGATGTAGATGCCAAAGAAGGAAGAGGAGCTTGATGTCGGTCTTCATATGGTGCCGAGAACCATAAGGAATGAAAGAAGATGAAGTGGATGAAGCACCCTGCTAGAAGAGCAAGGTAGAAGTCACTGCCATGATAGCATCAAGAGAGATGCTGAATGATCTGCCTTGGGAGGAGAAACCGCCATGTTTGAAGAAGAGCAAGCACTCCTAGGATGATGAAACAATGAAAGGAATGGTACGCATCCCCACGTCTCTAGCCCAGGGAGGACCAAAGCAATCTGCAAGCTAGCCCTACACTGAAAGACAAAACCTTGCAAAAGAGATGAGAATCTGCAAACACAGAGGTTAGTGGTGAGATGCTCCAAAGCAAAACAGAACAGAAAGAAAATCTAACTTAAAATAAATGCAATGAATGTGGATGTGTGTGAGGAAATGCAGCGGAAGACAAAAAAATGGAAAAACTAAGGATAATGAGTCCTATGGGCCCAACTCTAAGAGTGCGAAAAATGAATGCTAGACTGATCTAGGGTATCCAAAAGGACCTAGCGGCATGCGAGTCGAGGAAGATGGCCACCATTGCGTATGTCTAGTAGCAGGGCTCTGCCAAGGGAACGCCTGACGAGGTGGAGAGGAAGGTGAGATGGATGCATGAAGTGCAATGGGATCGGAACCTGCAAACCAATCAGCCAATCCCTCAGGGGTGGTGAAAGAGATGGGCCGTTGAGGCTGTACTTGAGCCACATGTCCAATAGCAACAACAATGGGTGTTGAAGTGATCGCATAGTGAATGCCGGAAGGTCCCCAAGAATAATGAACTCTACTTTTTGCACAAGTTACAAGGTAAAAAGCGTGAACGACAAGAGCAAGAGACCAATTGGGTGCAATCTCCCCCCATGCCTTGTGTGAGCGCTTCACAAAGCATGTATTTTATGTATATTTCATCTTCATGCTCAATAATAGTCCAATTTACAAAAATATAAAAAGCTTTTAGCTTTTGAGTGGAAGTAGACGGCATATCTGCTTGCTTGGGGTTGGAACGTGGATAACGACGGTCCCACAGGGTAATGACGTTGCCTCTGGTATCAAAAGCCAGCTTTGCAGGTGGACCCTTTAGACGATCCGAATACATTTTCTTGGCGGGCTGAGGACGGGGGGCTGAGGAAACCATAGCAGGAGCAGAGCGCTCGGGAGATTAGCTTGCCTTCGCATCTAGCGAGTTCTTGCCACTAGTGGTTGTCCCTCACGAAGAAGAGGCAATCAACCCCCTCTGCTCTGAATAAGATTGTGATGAGGATTTTTTGTGGACTTGATCATACAGCCTCGTGTAACGCAAGAACTTGCACTCAAACCCGTAGAAGGTTGGCAATCTAGGTTGACAGATGATGTGTTGAATGAAATTGAAGTACTTGTCGGGGAACTTATTCAAGAAGAAGGTGACTTGATCGTCATCTGACTTTGGAGAGCCAGTAGTGGCAAACTCGGCAAGTAACTGCCTATATTCAGCCAGCTTGATTTTTAGATCATCCCCTTCCTTAATAGAGAACTCTTGAAGCTCAAAGTCGAGATTGATGTGCCGAGTACGATCATGAGCCGCATAGTGGTCGAGAAGGTAACTCCAACGCTTTGACGCAAGCGAGAAGTGCCGCAACTGAGAGTGAAACTCAGGAAGCAATGCTTGCGTCAGCTCAACATTGGCTGTGGCATGGCGGGCTCTCCATTGACTGATGTAATCAGGGTGAGCTAGTCGAGGGTCTGGCATAGGCTCTAGACCAATGACGAGGTCCCAAAGACCCTGAGACTTAAACACTTGTTGCATGAAATTAGACCAAGTGGTGAAATTTGACCCATTAAAACGTGTCTTATCCGTGAAGGCATTCTTGGCCATTGCAACAGGAGTGGTAGTGCTCGGAGATGGATAGTGTTAAAAAGTGTAGTGTAGGTAGGATGGGGGAGTGGAGTACACTTGGGAATGGGCCCAGAGCGCCCACCAGGCATACGTGTAGTGTGCAAGGTGGATCCATAGGTAGGGATGGGTTGACTAGGCATGGGCATGGTAGCCACATGAGGAACCCAAGGAGGTGTGACGGGAACACGGTGAACTGAAGATGGGAATCCCTATATAGATGTAACCCAGGGAGAGTGTGAAGATGCCCCATAAGCTGAGGATGGAAACCCTTGCGTATAAGTGGTCATCGGAGATGTGAAGCTGGGGATAGTAAGGGGGATGCCCATCATAGTCGTCCCACGAGTAATTGGTGTGCTCATGTGCTGAAAGGTGAGAGGCACTGTGTTAAAGGGTGGCATCCCCCCTAAGGAAGTACCATGGTGCAAAGAGGTAGAGAATGGGGTGGAGAAGGAAAAGAGGCTAGGAGCGGAGATGGAAGATCCAACCCCTAGGGGGTGTGATGCAGATGTGGAGTGTAATCCAAGGTTTTGGAAAGATGATGAGAGGTGTGATATATAAGAGGGTGGGATGGGAGGAAAGTGAGAAGTGTGTGTGATATGCTCAAATGAAACAGAAGCTGTAGATGTACCTGAATTTCGTCTGCTTCGTGAGCCCCCTCTATTGAAGTTCACATACGCAAAGCCATCCGAATCCTGTACCTCAAAAGAAGAAACAGGCGAGGGTTTAGATTCATGCAAAACAAAAGAATTGTACAAACCTGACATTGGACCTGGTTGAGATGATGAAGATGGATCACTAGACGTTCCAAATGCCGTATGTCCTCCATGATCGGAGAGGTGGCCAGCCTCACCAAACTGGTCTGGATGTGGTAGCAAAACTAGGAGGAGGGGTGTAAACATCACCATACTTGTTGCAATAGTACTCCTCAAAGTCCTCCTCTGTCATGTTAGTGAAATCTGGTGAAGGTGGAGTGTCGTCCTCCTCACCGAGTCTATAATGCCGTCTCAGGGCCTTCAATGATGGAGAAGCCTGATAAGACATCATAGGAACGGGAGAAGAAGGTGTCTGGGACATTGTGATTCGGTTACGAGTCGTATTGTGTGCCTCACACAAAGACTAGCTCTCCACAATATCCGCAGGATACTCTTTACAAGAGCACCGGCTCTGACACCATGTGAAGGAAATTGCTAGGGTTTGCACTGAGGACACACAGAGTGTACGACCATGACAGAAACACAAAGAGACAGACACAGACACAGAGGGCAAAACTCAAACCCTAAACGCAAAACTCAAAACTCAAACACAAACAGAAGAAGGGAGAGAGAGAACACAACTCTGAAGTGAATGAATGCTATAAATGAATGTAAGAGTGTATAGTGTGCTCAAGGGCAGAGCAATGTCGGAGTGTGATGTCCACCGAAGACGGATCCCAAGTCTGTGACCACTAGTCGGAGTGTATGAGTGCTGAATAGTGAATGGCAGCAGGCTGTTCACCAAAACGCAGCAGTCTGGAGGCTGGAAACTGGTAAACGCAGTAGAGTACCACCGATCGGAGGCTGGAAAATGTGCAAAGCCTGTTGTATACAGCAGGCTGAAACAGTGTCTAAGAGTGTCAGGGCCTGCAATGCTGAAAATGCAGGCTGGCTGACCTTGAGATTATGGACAGCAGGTTGAACAGCAGTCTGGAGCAGCCGCTAGCAGTTGAGAGCTGTTTCCTACAGCAATGGTTAGGCTGAAGATAATGTGGCTGTGGTCGATGATGGCTGGACAGCAGATGGAGGCGGGCTGCAGGCTGGAAACCAACAGCAACAGAGGGTGTGTGGGCTGGTGTGTCTATTTATAGATGTGGAAGGGCGCCCCAAAAATTAGGGTTTCCACTAAACTCTCTCGAACTACTCCCCGTTTTAGGGTTTCCACTGAACTCTCTCGAACCGCTCCCCGTTTTACGGTTTTACTCTAAAAGAGCATTTTTAGTGTGTTTTGGGGCTGTTTAAGAGGCTAATCAGCAAGTAATGCATATTTTAGCTCAACAGTAGGCGCAGTGCTTGATAATATAGATCATTGGGTAAGACGGTCTACACGTGTCAGAAGGTAGCCATAGAGGTTTCAGCCATCTTTGCATTGCATTTTGTTGATTGATGAGGGTGAGCCTCTGACATTTAAAGAGGCACAGTCATGTGAAAACAAGAGAAAGTGGGAGCTTGCTATGCAGGAAAAGATGAAGTCTCTATATGCAAATAACACATGGGAGCTTGTACCTTTGCCCAAGGATAGAAAATCTATCCCTAATAAATGGGTTTACAAAGTGAAATGTATTGATGGGAAGCCCAAGTACAAGGCATGGCTGGTTGCTAAGGGCTATACACAGAAGGAAGGCATAGACTTTCAAGAGGTCTTTTCACTAGTTGTGAAGACGGCTACGCTTCGTGTTTTGTTTGCTCTCACTGCATCCTTGGATTTAGGGTTGGATCAGATGGATGTGAAGATTGCTTTTCTTCATGGTGACTTGGATGAAGAGCCATACATGAAGCAACTAAAAGGATTTGTTATTCCAGGAAAAGAGCATTTGGTTTGTAAGCTGAAACGCAGCTTATATGGGCTGAAACAAGCCCCTAGACAATGGTACAAAAAATTTGATACCTTAATGCTTAGCCATGGATTTAAACGTAGCCATGCAGATCACTGCTTGTACACTAAAAAGGTTGATGATGGAAGCCTTATTATGCTGGTTTTATATGTGGATGACATGATGATTGCAGGACAGCATAAGAGTACTTTGAATGCTCTTAAAAGGCAGTTGAGTTCAGCCTTCTCCATGAAAGATTTGGGGCCAGCTGAACACATTTTGGGCATGCGCATTAAAAGAGACAGAGGGCAGCATTTGTTGTTTCTCTCACAGGATAAGTACATCAGCAAAGTACTTGATAGGTTTAGTATGGTTGATGCTAAGCCTCTTGTTGTGCCTTTACCGCCACATACAAAGCTTAGCAAATCTGATTGCCCTAAGGATGATGCAGCTGCTAGTACCATGAAGGGTATACCTTATGCATCAGCTTGTGGATCTTTGATGTATGCCATGGTTGCAACTTGCCCTGACATTGCTTATGCAGTGGGAGTTGTTAGCATATTTATGTCTAACCCTGGCAAGCCACATTGGGAAGTAATGAAATGTATCTTCTGATACTTGAAAGGTACACAAGAAAAGTGTATATGCTATGGAAAGGGTACACTAGAGTTGCAGGGATTTTGTGATTCAGACATGGCAAGAGATCTTGATACTAGGAAATCTACCAGTGGGTATGTTTTTACTTTGGCTGGTGGGGGCTATCTCTTGGTGTTCAAGATTGCAGAATATTGTGGCACTGAGTACTACAGAAGCTGAATATATTTCAGCTACTAAAGCTTCTAAGGAAGCTATTTGGCTTGGCCGTCTGGTCAAGGATTTTGGTCTTTCTTCACGTACTTCAGTGCTTGGTTGTGATAGCCAGAGTGCAGTATGTCTAGCTAAGAATACCATGTTTCATGCACGTACCAAACACATAGATGTTCGGTATCACTTTATTCAACAGGTCTTGGATGATGGTCTTGTCACACTGACTAAGGTCAAAACCCAAGATAACCCTGTAGATGTTCTCACTAAGTGTCTTGCAAAGGCTTAGCATGAGCATTGCATTCGTTTAGTGGGAGTTGGTTAGCTTAAAGTTACCACTTCGGTCCTTTAAGTGGGAGGTTGTTGGGTGTAAAGTCCCTTCGTCTTCGTGTATAGTCTTACAGGTGTGAACACACCCTTAATGTACGCTAACATATAAATACATTCTTTTATTCTTTGTGTACCATCACAATGGTACACCTATCTCTGCGTTCACTCCCTCTAACTCTCAGCTCAGCTCAGCTCTTCAGCTAACACCTTGATCTCGCACTCCATTGCGCACTCACCCCTTCAGTGTATGCCCAAAATTGGAGCCTAGGGCTCGAATAAGTATGACGAAAACGGAATTGTAACTACGCCTATCCCTTGTGGATCTTCATGCCTTGGTTTTGTCAGGGAGTAGGGTGAGAGTTGTTCTTCTATTGTGTTGAGTATATTTTTTGCGGCAGCTCGATGCTTTCTATGGTTGTTGTCTGTGCATATCTGTTCATGGGATTCGACTGGTTGAGTCTCCTTATCTCATGATCACAAATGAGAGTGGATTTTAAAGATAATTTTTGAAGCGAAAAATATTAGGGGAAGCTGCCAAAGACCAATTTTTCATGAAAAATGGAATGGTTGTAGATCGATGAGCTAGAGTTTTCCTAAATGGAGTTCAATGTGAGGAAGTCAATGCAAGTCTCAATTCGTGCGATCGGAGTCTGTTTGACCCCCTATTTAATCCCTGAAAGGTTTTGCGTAATGAAGAAGCTATATGATCCTGAAGCTAGAAAGTGTGTAACGGTGGCCACGTTAACAAGTGCCTATTCATTCCACGTTCTATCTATGAGCAAATGATTTGTTTTTGGAAATCTTATAATCAAGCGAACATGTCTGTTATAAGTGTGTTTCACAATTTGTTCATTGTGAAAGATTTGGATTGATTCGCCCAAAATTACATAAATCCTATTGCAGGAATTTTACCTTTTGAAAATTATCTTATCAAGGTGACAATTGTTTTGGTTCAGAAATAAAATTGGACATATTGCTAGGCTCAAGGGTCTTCTACATTGGCAGTTAGATCTAATTCAGCATGCTGTCCTTCTTCCTAGGAAGGACTTGGTTCCTTGGCATATGGCAATTTCTTCTCTCTCTTTGCTGTGACTTTTGTATTCTGCATGTGATTTGATATAACATAGCTACTCATTACAAAAATAAAAGGATCCATTTCCAAAGGACCTCTCAAAAAACGGTTCATTTGGTGGTCACGTACATGTTTCAAAGGATAAATCATTTGAAAAGAGATACACTGTCACAAGTGAACTATAAATTTCTGGAATGAATCTCGTTGCATGCTGAAAGTAATTTGTAGCAAAGTTCTTTAAACTACAGAAATTTCCTGCATAAAAAGATGGTAATTTTACAGATATTAAATAGATCAAATTCTTTTCCCACAGATTTCTCACACTTTACCATCACAGGAACTGGGTGATATTTAGCATGCTGCAGGCACGAGGGCTTCTTAATACTTAGAAAGCCACACTGAATTTCTTGCAAGAAACAAGATGAACAGTTTTTAATTGCTTGTCAGGAATGTAATGTCACCAGCACAGTGAGCTGTGACAATACTTACCAGATAAACATAACACATTTCTAGCCTTAAAAAAAGTGGAATTTGCATGCCGTTTAAGTATTTACAAGCTGGTCATCTGTAAATGATTGTGTCCTAGTTTTTTCTTTTTCTCATTTGGTCTTGATTATAACAAGTTGGGAGACTGTTTTGATGAATCACTGCATAAATTCATGTTATATAACGCATGCAGTTGACTCTCACTCTGATTCTTGCCTTTTGAATGCCAAAGGTTAAGCAATGAGGTTGAATTTTCTTGTCAAAATCCTTGTCTAATGCATCTAGAATCTACCTTCTGATGTTATATCTGAGAAGCATGAAATTTTATATGTAATGTAAGACATCTGAATCATGCAGAGCATGTAAAAATCAGCTTTGCAAGAAGTGGAGGTCCTGGGGGACAAAATGTCAACAAGGGTATGCAATGTCTTTGCATTATCTGCTCCTTAAATGTAAGATGAGAAAATGGTTCTCCACATTATCTTGCTGTTATTTGTCATGGTCTAGACTGATTTGTTTTTTATGCTTGCAGTCAACACAAAAGTCGACATGCGCTTCAATGTGAAGAATGCACATTGGCTTCCTGAGCGTATCAGGGACAAGCTTATGTTAATGGTTGGTTATGATGTTCAGTGCTCATGTTTGGTGTTGTTGAGACATTATTTTTTATGGCCTGTAGCATGTTAGTGCTGTTAACATGCTCAACCTGCATATATTAGATCAGTTTGCAATTGTTGAATATAGAGAAATACCTGTTTTATACATCATGGACTTCAATCAAAAAAGGAATGTTGGCCATTGGAATAGATATGTCACAACTTCATGCGTATTTTATCTTACCAATGTCTGTTACTCAGATGGTCTGAATAGAATTTTACTTTCCTGGAAAGGGGGACAATTATGCAATGATTCGTTATCACACACGATTGCCATAGTTATATCTTTAAACTTTGTATTGCTTTCATGTTCTCTTGCCTTCTCTGGAATGTAGGTGTTGTTCAATAGTCATTTAGACAGATAGTGCACATCCTGTTCCACATTTTATGAAATTTAGCATTTAGGTGCTGTTCAATACCTTGTTCAGATAGAAAATCACTTCTTGTTTTCTGTGCAGGTCGGGTTTCTTACCAATCTTCTGCTAGCTTGACTTGAGATTCAGTGGCTTTATAAATGGGAATAGGAGGGAGAGACTGAAGTTAGTGAGTTTGAACTTTGAACATGAGGTCTGAAGTTTGGGCATATATACCCTTTGTCTCCTAGCTTGACTTTTGGGTTTGGATTGAGTTATTGACAGGGCTTACCTTTAAAGATTGGTTTATACCTATTCTAGCCCTGAAGATTGGGTTAATACTCATTTTCCTCCTAGTTTGACTTCTGTGTTTAAATTGAGACAGTACTAAGATGGTGAGGACGTAGTATGCTCTACATACAATGAGCTGACAACATCTTTCTGACTGTAGTGCCTTTGAATTTCTGGAATAAGTTCTGGTGACAAGCATGTAATCATGCCTATCAATGCAAGTGTGCAGAGTCTTTGTTTTGATCCACTACATTGGTCTACCCTGACCTGTCACAATTTATCACTGTCAGCTGTAAATGTAGTATTTTATGTAAATGTCTTTTGATTTCTTTTTGACATTCATATAAACAAACAATTGTGTTTCCTTTGCTTGATATCCATCAACACTACAACCCAGCTGTTACTGTAGCTTGGAGGGGCAAACTTCTTGGTAAATTGGGGCCATCAGTCCCAAAAGTACCACTAGCATCATAGGTTTGCTCGTATTGATCCACAAAACCACTATAATCACTGAACTTATCCATTACTTTGGCCACTATGGATAAACGGTTAAACTCTTTATAGGATGTTTCTACATCAAAGGTTTGGGGTTTTTGGTTCTCATCTGGACCACTCAAACTTTGTGTTGCAAGCTTCTGGAGGAAAAATCTTTTGCTGTGTCTCATGAGTTCTATATACTGCAGCTGTATGCAGCATATTAGCTGTCTAAGTGGAGTTGATCACCTCTTTGGAGCTCAAAAGTGGTCTTGTTCTTGAGTTCAGGTATTGTTGAAAGCAAAAGGGTCAGACCATCCTTCATTTCTTTACCTGTTTGGTCCTTAACATGAACATCTGCTACAACTCGGTTGTGAATAAAGCTTCTAACTTCAAGTGCACCTATGATGTGGACTGATCACATGTGGACTGATCGCATGTTGCTGCAGTTTTCATGTAGGTCATTGGCAGGTCAACAATTTGATTGTTGGCCAGGCTGCTAATTCGATGTGGCAATGTTTAATGTTTCAGCAAACATAAGTTGACAGGTTTTTTAAATCGTGACAGTTTTGTTGTCAGGCAACTGAAAAACAGCGATCTATTTCATTCATTGTTGGGGGGACTACATTTATCATCATCAGGCATCATGGATTTGTTGATTGTGGTCATTGTTAACATGGTCTTCTCTTCTCTAGCAGTGATTGAGATCGGTGCTGATCTACAGCAAGATAGTGAGTGCAAGATGGGACAAACATGAGTGTGTGGTTTGGGGAGTGTGAGCAAGAGTATTTGTAGCTGCATGAGATTGAAGTGAAGACTGATTGTGACTGATCAAGGACTGCCATTTATAGGGGAGACATGCATGTCTCTTCAGCTGCAGAGTGCCGAAGTGTGTTGGAAAGCACATATGGTTGGAGCAGTGTCACAAGTCAACAAAAATGAACTTGTATGCTTTGAATTGATTTTTACATTCAGTTAGTTTCCCTTCGACATTTAAAAGTTATCTAGAATAGTGCATTAGAGCTGACCATTGATGACTGGTCATAGGCTACGGTGGGCACATGTAGCTGTGAGTGTGCAAATGGAAGCAATAAAGATATAAAGAAAGAAACTGGACACAGAAAAGAAGAAGGAACGAAACTGATTTGAATTATGGTGGCATACGAGGGAGAAGCCCCTGCATATGTAGAAGGATGTCCATGCCAGTGAGGCCACTGGATTGCTGCAGCAGGTTGAAGAGAGCAGGCAATGATGAGGAAGGATGATGATGAAAAAGAGGGTGATGCAATCTGATGATGGTGGCATGAAGAAGAACTGCTATTTATGGCAGCAAATCTGCTAATCTGGCCATCCTGACCCAAAATGGGCCTGATTGTAGGAATATGTCCCTGTTGTCTGACCAGCATGAAAGTGAAAATGCTGCCACCAAAAATGCAATGAAAGGCATCATAAATGCTTGAATATCAATGCTAGGCAGGCAATGCATCAAGCTGGAAATGCATGAATGTTAGAGCTCCATATGTGCTAGTCAGACTTTTACTAGGGCTCACAAACAGGAGATGACCAGCAGAAACGCACTGGATGCTAAGTCCACCTCTTAGATCCTGGGAGTGTCTGAAGGCCTAGAAGATGCATGTGATGAAGCATAAAAGGTGAAGGAAGGGCCTTTGTGAGGATGTCTGCAGCATTTTCCTTCATAGGACAGTAGACCAGCGCCAGCTCTCCATCCCAAGTTATGCTCTCAAACATAATGATAATGGACCTCAATTGTTTCATGTAAGCATGAAACACTGTGTTCTTTGAATGGCAAGAGCACTTTGGTTGCTGCACTAAAGAAGAGTACACCCCCATTGAGGCCCACACTTTCACAGAGAAAAATACTTGACTATATCCTCTTAGTAGGTGAACTTTGGTGATGAAGTGGCAACTCACCTAGTTGAGCTATTTAGATCATGGCTTTGGTTCTTGCATTGAGGTCCTCCTTCTGTGAAAAGCATTCTGGGCATCAAGATGGCACCAAAATCTGTCAGGAGAATCTGAAATCAACATGATCTCATCAATAGATAGTACGATTCTTGAAAATGGTGCTACTAGACGGCCAATCCTATCTTTGAAGTCAGCAATCTCATCAATGTATAGCAAAAAGATGTGGGTGAGAGGGGGCAGCTGTGCATCGCATCAATCATGTTTCAAACTATGTTATATGTTTCACTTGTGGCTTGTACCGTCCCTGTCCCTGCTGTCGATTCATATCTCTTATCTCATCTTTGATGGTCCCTTATGTCTTGGGATCAATGTAGCAGCTTAGTCATTTCACTTGTGGCTTATATTGTGCCTTTCATTGATTCATATCTCCCATATCATCTTTGATGGTCCCTTATGTCTTGGGGCAATGTAGCAGCTTAGCTTGTTATATTGTCTGATATACCCTAGAAATCTACAAAGAAGCAATATATTCTCCCATCCCTATGCTCGACTCTCCTCGAACCTCAATGATGGCATCTAGAGTGAAAATGTGGTCAAGGGTGGAGCATCGTTGTTTGAAACCATCTTGCCCAACTACTATCTGTGCATAGGTCTCAACCCATTTGGTCCACTCATGCTCAAGAGGGAAACAAAAATCTGTACAATCTATGACTTATGATCATCCCATATTTGTTGGGTTTTGTGGGGCTTGGTGCCTTTTGAATTGTATTATTGTGTTGGTGCCCTAGTAGGAGGAAACCCCTTACATAGTGCTCTATTAGATGCATGCTAAGCAAGGGATTTGATAGGTCTCTTGTACGTGAAAATCAAAATTGCCATTTTAGTGTTCATCAATAGCTCCCTTCACCATGCCTGTGTGAAAATAGGGTGAAGTAGTGGGTTGAGGATTTTTTTTTGGGGGGGCGGGGGGTGGGGTACTTGCATGGTGGCCACAATCTCTTATATGTATCACAAGAGGTTGTCGTGGCTGACGTATGTAAAACCCCTATCCAGAGAGATGTGTTCCTCTTGTGATAGTGTTTGGTCCATGTCTAAGATTTGCATGTATGTGAACAATCAATGTATGTCTTATAATTGGTGGATTGTGAGAAGTGGACCCTCGCATGTCAAGGTTTAGTTGTGGTGTTGCTAGTACATTGGAGGTATATATGTTAGAGATATGCAAGGTAGGCATGGTGTACTGGAGTCCCATAAGCCTAGTTGATACCTTGAAGCTTGAGATCAAGGGCATGAAGGATAGAGAGCCCATCACATAGTAATTGTGCTAGTAGTGTGGCCTGATGTCCAAATGGAGAGCATGTGAATCTTGTGGATGGCATCGTGCCATAAAAAATGATAAGGTTGTGTGCTATGTAATGGTTGATGGAGATAAGAGGTGGAGAATGATCATGGTAGAAGCTTATTAGATGGGATCTTCTGTGAGAAGGGTACTTGATGAGGATCCATCAAAAAAGACACTGCACAATTTTGAAGGAGAAAATGTGTTTCATGTGGACTTTTGTTTTCAGGGATGACGGCTTCATTTTCTCCGCTTTGCCTCTTAGAATGCATATGAAATTAAAATTTCTTAATTAGCTCCTTTTGTTAGGGTGGCTTTGCCTCCTAGAAGCACATGGGCTCACTCCTTCTCAACCTTTTCACTTTCTTAATGAATATTATTGTTTCTTCTTTTGAAGCCTATGATGACTCACTTTTGAAATAGCAAGTAATAATTGTAAGCAGCTCATATAACATGGTGTGCTTTGCAATCAAATCATTGGCATAATTGCGTGATGAAATGAAACAAGGAAATTGAAAGGACAAACTCATGGCATAAGGTAGAAATGTTGAGAAATGATTACAGCCTTAAATCTTGTCAATCTTCATATCCTCCACTCTTACTCTTAAGAGACTTGTCTAAGCTTTCTTCAAATGTTTACTGTTTAGATGGCCTTCCAACATTAGAATCAAGGTGTTGGGGGGGTTAACTAAGATAGTCAAGACAATCATCTACATTACTACATCATTTGAATTGAGGTGTTCAACTTAGGTTGGTAAGTAATAAGTAGTTCCGCTGGCATATTTTTGAATATAAGAAGGCATCCATGCTGATACCCATGGCTATGTAGGAGAAGAACCGTATCAATAGTGAAGGAGAACTGGTGATCTCCTCGACAAAAACACGCACACAAAAGTAAGTGTCCTCACCTTAATCAGCTGAAGCTGTTGGTTGTGGGGGAGCAATCATGATTTTAAATGTTTTGTTTTGTTACAGGGGTAACATTGAAGATGCACTTTCAAAACTTCAGGTACACTCTTTTCCAAATGTTTTTCTGCAGTAGCTATTGAAATCCAATGCCATTCAATTTGCTAATTGGTGTTGCAGGAGCTTATTGATGCTGCTGCATATGTTCCACCACCACCTTCTGAGGAAACGAAGAAGAAAATCAACAAATTGTAAGCAAGCTCGTTTTGAGATTCACCTTTCTTCTTTTTGTAATACTTATGCAACTTTTGTTAGACTTGTTTTTTCTTCCCTCTTAATGCCCCCAAAAAATAGTCATTGTATGCTATGGTAATACTTAAATGTCATCACCATCAATTCAAGTTCTTGAGAATAGACAATGCACACATAGATGCTTAAGTCGACTAAGCATTATGTGAAAAATTAGCATAAGGGAGGGCATTTGTTTTGTAGGGATTTCTGACCCGCTGATTGATTATGGGGGAAACTTTAGATTGGTTAACTTTCCTCTATTGTCAAAAAGGTGTTCCCTTTAGAGAGCTACTGATGTACAATTGTAGATAAGAGGATTGCATCATGGAAACATGTGATGGGGATGGGGAATGTTGGATATGGAGGAAGAGGGAGAGAGAGTGAACACAAGACAATGAGCAAGAGTGGGCAGCAGTTCCACACTCAAAAGATGCAAGTGCTAGAATGATAGAATGAAAGTACAATAGGTTTTCAATAAGTTCGACCTATCCGTAACTCAACTAGAGTTAATCTAACTCTAGAACTAATTGTAGAAATGGCAACACAACTTATTAATATACCTGTGTTTATTCTACAAACCAACTAACTAAAACATTGGCATTGCCTATAGAATTGGCAAATTGTAACACCCCCTTGTAGTGGTAGAAGTACAAGAAGATCAATCACCAAAGGATAGCAAGTTCAAGGACTTTCGAAAAGCCTCAAATTTCTCATGAGGAAGTGCTTTGGTAAAAATGTCTACAACATTCTCTTGTGTAGGGACATACATCAAATTGATCTCTCTTGCAAAGCATCTCTCTTTGACATAATGGTAATGTTCCTCAATGTGGTTCGTGTTAGTATGAAACACAAGATTCAGTGCCACTACAATAGCACTCAATGGGTGTAGGACCCTTCAAAGAAATTTGTAGATTAGCCAATAATCTGTAGCCATACACATTCCATTGTTGCGGTGAAGGCTGCCTTGTACTCAATCTCACACAAGACGAGGTAGCCACTATAAGCTATATCTTACTTAGCCATGAAATGCATAAGCGGCCCAGAAAGAAACAATGTCCACCAGTAGATTGCCTAGTCTCTGTATCACCAACCCAATTCGAATCAATATAAGCATGTAGATGCAAGTCTCTCCCCTTGGAAAATAATAATGCATGTGATTGAGTACCTTGAAAATATTTGAAGATCTACTTAATAGCTTGCCAATGTATGGTCCGTGGGCTATGCATATACTTGCTCATCTGAGATAGTGCATACTGAACGTTAGGACGTGTGTTGCAAAGATAAATAAGACAGCCAACAACTTGGCTATAATTTGCAACATCAAACGTCTCTTCATCATCATGCATCGACAGCTTTAAGCCTGGCTCCATGGGAGTGCACATAGGTTTATAGTCTTGCATGTTAAACCTATGTAAAAACTTGTCTACATACTATGACTGTGACAAAACACATGCTCATCACAATCATCTACTTCTATAAAATTAGCCAAATGGGCCTTCCTTGCATCATGTGGTATATGCCTGGCAACCCTTCTAGTGCATTGAGGTAAGGGAGCATCCATTCTACTCTCTTGGAGAGTGCATAACAGCCATCTAGGGATTGTTTTGGTCGCATTTATAGCAGCTCTTTCATGCTGTAGTGCATCTTCCATTGCATGAGCCAAACCATCATCATAACCTTGCCGTTTGGGAGCATGTGGTGCAGCAACAACTTGTTGTATTATGTTAGTCCGGCCATTTACAGCAGGCATAGACTTCAAAGAAAGTGGCAAAAGAACCTTAAAGACATCACTAATGTCATGGGTGGCTGGCATCTCAAACTAATCGTGTGAAAATGCAGCATTTTCAGGAAATATGACATGTTGATTGACAAAAACTTTCATGCATGGATCATACAAGCAATAGCCCTTGCTCTCCGAACTATTGGCAATAAATATGCATTTTACAACCTTGTCATTGAGCTTTCCATGAAGCTCTTTCAGAGCATGTGCATAGGCTACGCATCCAAACAACTGAAAGTAGTCAACTTTAGGTTTCTTGCCATGCCAAGCTTCAAACAGTGTAATCGTTTTCAGTGCTTTGGTGGGTGCATAATTTAATACATGATTTACACAGTGAAGGCCTTCTAGCCAAAATTTATGTTGCAGTCCCTTGCTTTTCAACATACAACAAGCTATCTCCATAAGTGTCAGATTTTTGCTTTCAACATTATCATTTTGCTAAGGTGTCATTCTTACTGTGGCTCGATGTGTAATGTCATTTTTAGGCAAATACACCTCAAAAGCACAAGACAACTATTCCCCCTCCTATCCGTGTAAAGTGTTTGCTCTTTCAAGCGAGTTTCATCCTCAAGCTTTGCAACAAGATATTTAAAATGCATAAACACATCAGATTTTGCTTTTAGTCCGTACACCCGTGTATACCAAGAGTAGTCATCAATAAAGGTGACAAAATAAAGATGACCCCTAGTTGCACATGTCCTCATAGGACGACAAACATCGGAGTGAATAAGTTGCATTTTCCAGACAGCACACACTGCACCATCCTTCTTGAAAGTTGATATAGCAGAGCCGAAGCTCAAAGATGACTGTATTGTCTTGTTTGAATCAGACAGCAGCACCTGTAGAGAATTTGTACAGTGAAGGGAGTGAAATCCAGTCCTTTGGGCAATGAGCTATTGAAGATGTATGCCAATCGTGAAGGACAACTGTGGAGGGAGTGGAATGCAGTCCTTTGATGCTAGGAGTGAGCCAAGTTTGCAAATGCAAATGCTAGAGGCCGCAAGGTAGCAAAATGCTAGTAGGAATTGATGCTAGATTCTTGTGTGCTGATGTTAGATGTTGGGAGTTGCAAATGAAAGAGGAGTGCCACTAATGCCGGGTGGAAGAGGAGTGACACCAAGGTAGTAGATGTCGGCACCAAGTAGAAGGAGATGACTGGAGACAGTGGGAAGCCTTAAGACTGAAAAACGCAGATGAAGGTGGAGCTTGAAGGAGAAGAGTGCTGATGCTAAGCGGACGGATGGCGACATTGACACCAAGTGGACGATGCTCCAAAGGAAAGGCTTGATGCTATGGGGAACAAGGCATTCAAAGCAGAGGGAGAAGATGGTGGAAGATAGCCACGAACCACAAACCGCAATGTCTGCCAGAAGGGGTGTGAGGGCATTGGAAAGGTTGAAGAGAGGAGGGAAGGGTGTATGATGACGGAAGAAGAATCGCAAAGAGTGTGGGTGGTAGTGTGTAAACGAGTGGAGAGATGGCCTATTTATAGGCATTAGGTGTCTAGGGTGGCGCACCATTGAGTGGGCTCCCATTGATGAAGTGCCCAGAATGAGGGCGCTAGTCTTTTTTTGGGGCTGTCAGTGTTTTGAGGTGGATGCTCCATAGAAGTGGTTTCTCAATACCCCCTCTTAGCCCCAAAAAGGAATGAAGAAAGAGGAACGAAGAGAGGTAAGGAGAAGATGGGGAGAGGATCCTTGAGAGCCAAGATTTCCACTAGAAAGGTAACTTGTAGTAAGGAATAGTAGATAGAATGAATTGTACAACCTGACTCCTCGCGAGAGAGAAGCCACTAGCTTCATAACTCCATGCTGGAAGGAATTCGAAGGCCTCGTCACCAAGTCGTGGCTAAACCTCCAAGACCTTGATCTAGCTGGTACCTGAAGTTCTTGGATATTATGAGGAGAAATGATTGCTCAAAGACAACCATCCTTGAAGAGTAAATGGTGGGTAAAGAACTTCATGATGAGTAGGTGCCCCCCTGAGGGTGGAGATGTAGGGGCCCCCTCTGAAGGCGAAGAAGAAGTAGGCCCTCTTGAGCTAAAACACGCTTTTCAGCCCATTAGCATTCTTAAACAGCCCCAAAACACACTTAATTAATGAAAAACCCTAAAAAGGGAATTGGTCCGAGAGAGTTTCAATGGTCTCCCAAAAACCCTAATTTTTGGGGCACCCTTCTACATCTATACATAGACAGGCTGCCCCCATTCAACCTTATCTCGTCTGTGCAGGTTTCTCACTCCACTTGTAGATTTCAGCGATCAGCCTCCTCCCACGTGGTTGTCCAGCCCTCGTGGTTGCTGCCACTCCATCCGAGTTTGCTCCTGCTGCTCGCACCTTCATTCATGCTGACGTCAGCTGTTGGCGACATCATCGTCTGCTGCGATCTGATCATCCAGTCATTGCCAGCCACATCAGACACTGTTTCAGCATGCGTTTGCACCTGTGCAGCCTTGGCGTCAGGTGTTCATCATTCTGCGGCTGTTTCAAATATGCGTTAGCTGTCTGGGACAGCTGCCAGCCATCACAGACACTCCTATTGTTTGCGTTTGCTGATCAGCATCTGCTGTCACTTGCGTTTACAGTATCTACCTCCTCAGACACTTCGACTGGTGGTCACAGACTTGGGATCCGTCTCCAATGGATGTCACTCTCTGACAGTGCTCTACCCTTGAGCATACTTTACACTCCTACATTTATTTAGAGCATTCATTCACTTCAGAGTTGTGTTCTCTCTCTCCCTTCTTCTGTTTGTGTTTGAGTTTCTGTGTTTGAGTTTTGAGTTTTGTGTTTAGGGTTTGAGTTTTAAGTTTTGTGTTTAGGGTTTGAGTTTTGCTCTCTGTGTTTGCGTCTGTCTCTTTGTGTTTCTGTTGTGGTTGCACGCTCTGTGTATCCTCAGTGCAAACCCTAGCAGTTTTCTTCACATGATATCAGAGCTGGTGCTCTTGTAAAGAGTATCTTGCGGATATTGTGGAGAGCTAGTCTTTGTGCGAGGCACACAATACGACTCCTAACTGAATCACAATGCCCCAGACACCTTTTTCTCCAAATTCTATGATGTCCTATCAGGCTTCTCCATCACTGGAGGCCTTGAGACGGCATTATGGACTTGGTGAGGAGGACCACACTCCACTTTCATCTTCAACTTATTTTTCTACTCCTATTCCAGATTTCACTAACATGATAGAGGAGGACTTTGAGGAGTACTATTGCAACAAGTACGGTGATGTTTACACCTCTCCTACTAGTTTTGCTACCACATTCGGACCGGTTGGTGAGGTTGGCCACCTCTCCGATCATGGAGGACATACGGCATTTGGAACGTTTGGTGATCCATCATCATCTCAGTCAGGTCCAATGTCAGGTTTATACAATCCTTTTGAGTTGTATGAATCAAAACCCTCGCCTGTTTCTTCTTTTGAGGTACAGGATCTAGATGACTTTGCGTATATGAACTTTAATAGAGGGGGCTCACGAAGTAGACGGAATTCAGGTACATCTACAGCTTCTGTTTCATTTGAGCATGTTACACACACTTCTCACTTTCCTCCCATTCCACCCTCTTTTATATCACACCTCTCATCATCTTTTCAAAACCTTGAATTAGACTCCACATTTGCATTACACACCCTAGGAGTTGGATCTTCCATCTCCGCTTTTAGCACCTTCTCCTTCTCTACCCCATTCTCTACCTCTTTACACTATGGTACTTCGTTAGGGAAAATGCAACCCTTTAATACAATGCCTCTCACCTTTCAGCAAATGAGCACACCCATAGCACTTGGGACAACTGTGATGGGCATCCCCCTCACTATCCCTGGCTTCCCATCTCACATGACCACTCTAACGCAAGGGTTTCCATCCTCAGCTTATGGTGCATCTTCACACTCTCCTTGGGTTACACGTACATAGGGATTCCCATCTTCTGCTCCCTGCGTTCCCATTCCACCTCCTTGGGTTACGCATGTGGCTAGTCAGCCCATGCCTAGTCAGCCCATTTCTACCCATGGATCCACCTTATACACTACCTGCATGCTTGGTGGGCACTCTGGGACCCATTCCCAATTGCACTCCACTCCCCCATCCTACCCACACTACACTTTTTCACACTATCCATCTCTGAGCACTACCACTCTTGTTGCAACGGCCAAGAATGCCTTCATGGATAAGACACGTTTTAACAGGTCAAATTTCACCACTTGGTCAAACTTCATGTAACAAGTGCTTGAGTCTCAAGGTCTTTGGGACCTCGTCATTGGTCTAGAGCCTATGGTGGACCCTCGAATAGCTCACCCTGACTACATCTGTCAATGGAGAGTTCGCAATGCCATAGCCAATGTTGAGTTGATGCAGGGATTGCAACTTGAGTTTCACTCTTGGTTGCAGCACTTCTCGCTCGCATCAGAGTGTTGGAGTCACCTTCTCGACCGCTATGCGGCTCGTGATCGTACTCGGTGCATCAATCTCGACTTTGAGCTTCAAGAGTTCTCTATTAAGGAAGGGGAATCTGAAAGTCAAGCTGGCTGAATATAGGCGACCGAGCTAAAATATGCTTTTCAGCTGATTAGCATTCTTAAACAGCCCTAAAACACACTTAATTAATGAAAAACCCTAAAAAGAGGAGCGGTCCGAGAGAGTTTCAGTGGTCTCCTAAAAACCCTAATTTTTGGGGCACCCTTCTACATCTATAAATAGACAGGGTGCCGCCATTCAGCCTTATCCCATTTGTGCAGGTTTCTCACTCCACGTGCAGATTTCAGCCATCAGCCTCCTCTCACGTGACTGTCCAGCCCTCGTGACTGCTGCCACTCCATCTGAGTTTGCTCCTGTTGCTAGCGCCTTCATCCATGCTGACGTCAGCTGCTGGCAACATCATCATCTGTTGCGATCTGATTATCCAGTCGTCGCCAGCCACATTAGACACTGTTTCAGCCTGCATTTGCACTTGTGCAGTCTAGGCGTCAGCTGTTCATCATCCTACGGCAGTTTCAGATCTGCGTTTGTTGTCTGGGACAGCTGCCAGCCATCACACATGCTCCTACTGTTTGTGTTTGCTGATGAGCATCTGCTGTCACTTGCATTTACAGCATCTACCTCAGACACTTCGACTGGTGGTCACAGACTTGGGATTTGTCTTTGATGGACGTCAGTCTCCAACATTGCTTTGCCCTTGAGCATACTGTACACTCTTACATTCATTTACAGCATTCATTCACTTTAGAGTTGTGTTTTCTCTCCCCCTTCTTCTGTTTGTGTTTGAGTTTTGAGTTTTGCATTTAGAGTTTGAGTTTTGAGTTTTGCGTTTAGGGTTTGAGTTTTGCTCTCTCTGTCTGTGTCTGTCTCTTTGTGTTTTTGTCGTGGTCGTACACTCTGTGTGTCCTCAGTGTAAACCCTAGCAATTTTCTTCACAGGCTCTGCCCTTGTGGAGAACAGAGAAAGTACATCTCCCTTTGGGAGAGAGAAGGAATCTAAAAACTAATGGATCACGGACTTTGAATCATCACATTACGAAGAAAGTGCCACTGGTCATGTCGAAAAAGGTATCTGGGGTGCCAAAGATATCGAAGAACTCCCAGAAGTGGCCTCTCGAACGTGACTAGTTGATGGTGGAGAAAAGGTAGGCTTATGCGGAGCTGGGGGTGGGTAACATTTCTTCTCTCTCAATGGAGTAGACTGCGGAGTCGAAGTAATGGAAGGTATCGAACAACTACCGTCTCTCAAGGGAGCAGGCTGACAAGCAGACTGCATCTAACAATCGCTGTCTCTCAGGGAAGTAGATTGCAGAACCGCGGGTTGTCGTGGAGGCAACCACTGAATCCTAAAAGTAGTAGAAGAAACCTTTGTAGCGCATAGTGACGGTTGTAGGTTGACGTGGGCTATTGAAGACCAACATGACGGGTAGTGGCAGGTCGACGACCTAGAAATGGCAAGCAGTCAGGCGCAGGTGTGACATTCGGGCGGCTGCCTGTAATAGGCGATAAGTCCAGTGTGGGGACCAAGTGGTAGATCCAGTGTGACAACAGGGGTCCAGCATGGGGACCATGCGGCAGGCACATGCGGCAAGGAGCAGTTGACAGGACGGGCACCAGTAGGCAGGTGGCCCGACGGGGCAAGGTTAGCGGAAACAAATCCCCCCCCCCCCCCCTCACGGTCTTTTTATTTTCTTAGAAATTCCTTTAATCACACTTACCCCCTTTTCTTTGATGGGGGTTCACACATTTAAGCACGGGTCACAGATCTCTGCGAATCTGACCCAAAAGTTTGGGGCTTTTCTTGGTTTTGATCTCGCCCATGCATGACAGCGCCATTCAAGTCAGAAATTGCAGACATTGCGTGTGGTGACCTCAATTAAATTGGGGATTTTGCCAAATTTGTTAGAATTTCACTCTTTTGAGTAAAATTACTGGACATTGGATCCCAGAAAATTGGGGCTTTTCATGTGTTGGTAAAATTTTGCTCAGCTGGGTCAGATTGGCTGACATTTATGCACTTTTGGACCCGAAATTTTGGGGCTTTGTGCAGAATTTGGTAAATTTCTGCATTTTTGCGTGTGTGGTGGTTGGTTCATGTACAAACAGCAGAGATTTATTACTGTTTGAGGAACAACAGCAGTGTGTTTGCTGGTTCAGCTTGTGCTTTTATAGTCCAGGGCATTTACTCTTGTGTTCGTGATAAAATGGCTGCAACTTCTTCCAGTTTAGACATCAAGAGTTTAATGGAAATCAAACGGTTTGATGGTCATGGCTTCGACATTTGGAAAGACCGTATACAGGGCATATTGTTCCTAAAGGATTGTGAGGATGCTTTGCAGGAAGATAAACCCGCACAAATGTCTGATGCAGATTGGGCCACAATAAACAAAAAGGCTGTGGCTTACATTAAGATGGGTATCACTGATGACATCTTGACAGACATTAAGGGTTTAGATATAGGTTATGCAATATGGGAGAAGCTGAAAACTACCTATGAGATCACCACACCTGTTAATCAAGTGTATTTAATGCGCAAGTTGGTGAATATGCGACTGGATGAGTCAAAGCTTGCAGCTGAGCACTTGAGTGCATTTATAGGCATTTTAAATCAGCTCAAGGATGCTAATTTGGACTTTGATGATAAGTTGAGGGCGATCTTTTTGATCATGACATTGCTTGATTCTTGGGAGACCTTGGTGGTTTCTCTCAGCAATAACCCCAATCTCTCATATGATGGAGTGAGAGGTTCAGTCTTGAATGAAGAAATTAGACGTATATCTAGTGGAGAAGGCAGTAACTCAGCTTACAATGTAAGAGGTAGGGCTGAAAAGAAAAATGCAAATGCAGGATAGAGAAACAGGAGCAAGAGCAAAGGAAACGAAAAGAGTGACATTACTTGCTATCACTGTGGTCGGAAGGGCCACAAGAAGCCTGATTGCAAATATTACAAGAAAGAACAAGAGAGAAAGAAAAATGCAGGAGACAAAAGGGAGGAGGATAAGACAGATGCATCTGAGGCAGCCAAAGGCAAGGAAAAGGCCAATGTGGCCTCTAGTGTGGTCATACAGGAGCTTTCGGATACAGAGACTGATGTATTATGTGCAGTTGATTATGATGCCCTTGTATGTCACACATAGGATATGCAGATTACCAAGGCTGATGTCATCGATACACTTTTGTTAGTTGATGATGGTGCCACTAAGACTTGGGTTGTAGACTCTGGTGCCTTTTTCCATGTAACTCCTTGCTTGGAGTGTTTTGCTATATTCAATGCGGGCAGTTATGGAAAGGTGTATCTTGGAAATAACCATGCTTGCAGCATTGATGGGATTGACACTGTACACTTTTCTTTAGACAATGGGCAAGAGCTTGTGTTGAAAGATGTCAGATATGTGCCTAGCATTAAAAAGAGTTTACTATTTGTTGATCAGCTTGACTTGCATGGTTACACTACACTGTTTGGTGGTGGATTGTCGAAAGTGAAAAAGGGTTCCATGTTGATTGCAAAAGGAACCAAGAAGAGCACTTTGTATTGTTTGCACTGTAAAGCTTTGAATGGCAAGTTTGTTGCAGTTGCTGAAATTGGCAGTCACTTGGAATTATGGCATAAGAGATTAGGCCATATGAGCCAGAAAGGACTTCATGTCCTTACCTCTTTGAAGAGGGTTGACGGAAAAGGCTCTAAACTTGACTTTTGTAACGAGTGTCAGTTTGGAAAGCAAATAAAAAATTCATTTTACTCTGGTGTTGTAAGTCCAATGTCTTGGACTTAGTGCATTATGATGTATGTAGTATGCCCGTGAAATTGTTAGGTGGTGCTACATATTTTGTCTTCTTTATTGATGATTGCTCCAAAAAGATTTGGGTATACCTGTTGAAACAGAAAAGCTAAATCTTTGCTGTTTTTAAAACTTTTCATGCATTTGTGACCACTCAGACAGGTAGAAAGGTGAAATTCTTGAGAACTGATAATGGGGGTGAGTTCACATCTACTGAAATTAAGTCCTTTTGTGACTTGCATGGAATTAAAAGGGAGCTTACAGCTCCTTACAACCCTTCTTCAAATGGGGTGGCTGAAAGATATAATAGGACTTTATGTGAAAGAGTGCGGTCATAGTTTCCTCCATACGACGTACGAATCTGTTCGTAATGTATGGTATGTATCCGTACGAATTCGTACGTGATTGGGCCACCTCGCTTGGGCGTCTTGCGTCCCGCGTCACACATTTCCTGCGCCCCCACTTTTACTCCGCCTGCTTGCGTGGCACTTTTTGGGGGGTGGGAAGCCTTGGATACCTCATCCCACCTCCTTTTCCAGCCATGCACTCCCCTCCCCAGCTCTTTTTGTATTCCTTTTAGCTGGCAGCTCTCTCTTTGACTTTTGACCCCTCTTTGACTGTTTGAACTTTGACCCTTCTCTCATCTACAAAAGGTGCTCCTCTCCTCCATGCTTCCATCCCAATTCAGCAAGCACTTACCATTCTTATCTTCCTCTCTTAGATCTTGATTCTTGAATGGACTCGTGATTTGTCATTCTCGAATCTCACCTCCCATTCCCTCTTTCCCGTACCCTATCAAAGCATTTGCCATTCTCAAATCTCATCTCCATCCCCTCTATGCCGCACCCTATCAAAGCATTTGCCATTCTCATCTCCCATCTCCTCTCTCTCACTCTTGCTCTTTCAACTTTACCCCAACCCTCGGGCCTCTCGAGTCTCCCTCCCTTTTAACTTTCAAGACTCAACTTTCAAGTTTCAAGAGTCAAGACTCAAGCATCTCTCTCTCTCTCTCTCTCTCTCTCTCTCTCTCTCTCTCTCTCTCTCTCGGGCCTCTTTATCCGTCATCGGCACCATGAATTGTGAGAAGCATGAGGCCTTCAATTTGCATGCGATCCATGTGGAGAGGGACACAAAAAAGTTTAACTCCCGCCATTGGATATGCAAGTATTGTGGGAAGCGCTATACAAGTGGTGCAACTTGGCTTCACCAACATCTTTCCAAGACGGGGGGGCAAGTTGCTCGTTGCAAGGAGATCCCTCAAAACATTGCGGAGGAGATTCCCGCCAAGATGAGAGGGGGTTCCACAAGAGGAGGAGAAAGTGACTTATCGGCACTAGCTCCTATGTCTACTAACGAGGAAGCATCCAATGTGGGCATATCTTGAACGATGTGGGAGAGGCCTCTACCATTGGTGGTGGGGGCTCCACATCCGCACCTGGCTCCGGTAAAAGACAGAGAGTGGAGGCTCATGCAGTGCCGGAGAGACAATCCTCTCTCAAGCTCCCGGTCATGTACATGGGTCGATTGCCTTTCTTAGAGAAATACGACGACTTCCAGACATTGAAATTGCACGCACGGTGATTCAGTGCAATCTTACATTCAATGTCCTAAAGCGAGAGTAATGAAAGAAGATGGTAAAAGCCATTGCCAATGTGGGTCCATGTGAATGATGGACCGGTGTTACATACAATGATATGAGGATGAAAAAGATTGATGAAGAGAATGAGAGGATTGATAGAGCCCTTGATTCTATTCGGGTCGCATGGATAAAATATGGTTGCTCCATTTTCACCAACGGATGGAGTGATCGTAAGAACGTGGCATCATCAACATACTCGTCTCATGTCCACTCGGCACTTACTTTTTGCGGGCCGTAGATTTTGGCAAGAGGGGGAGAAAAATGACATGCGCATTCATCTACCGTCACATTCAACAAGCTATCATTGAGGTATACATTGCAATTTGCCTTTTAAATTTATTTTACTTTTTTTCATTATGATAATATCATGATTTATAATTGAAATTTGATTTATGCATAACTATCTATCTTCCTATTCTAATAATTAATTTGTCTCTAGTATCTATGATCTATCTCGATTCTCTCTTTCCCCCCGGGCTACAAGGCCCCCAACTCTCGGGCCCCATCTCTCTTCATTCTTAAATCTTGAAAGTTTAAAGTTGAGACTTGAAACTTGAAACTTGAAAGGCTCAAGTTTCAACTCTCTCTAGACTCTTTCTCTCTCTAACCTCCAATTTCCAAGTATTGCTAGTAATAAGTATACTTGTAATTTGTAAATTGTGGTTGTAGGTGGGCCCCTCAAATGTGGTGCAAGTTGTTACTGACAATGCATCTTGAGTCCGAGTTCCCTACGATTGTGTGGACTCCATGTGTAATTCATTGTTTGGACTTGCTCATGGAGGACATTGGGAAGCTCAAGTGGGTGAAGAGGGTGGTCCGCAAAGCTACATCAATTGTCACATTCTTCACGGTAAAGGTAAAGGTGCTTGCGATGTATCGTGAGCATAGCACACTGGAGTTGAAGAAGCCTTTTTCAACTCGCTTTGCTTACATGTGGTTATTGTTGGAGCGCCTTTATAAGGTGCGGTCCCAGACAGTGGTGTCTACTCTATGGAATGAGTGGGATGAGCATGAGAGAGAGGCGGCCAAAGCCATGCAGCGCTTGTGCCTTAATGAGCAGTTTTAGCAAAAAGTCCGTGCCATTGTCATTGTCGTGACTCCCTTTTATAGGGTGTTACGTATGAGTGATTGCGAGGGGTCCACCATGGGCCTTCTCATTCGCTTCTTTAGAGCAGCATTGGTGGAGGTATGTGCTTGTACAGTGATCACAGAGACTCAGTGTGCACATGTTTTAGAGATAGCAGAGAGGAGATGGGCGTGGATGCATAAGCCCATCCATGGTTTTGCCGCATTGGCACATCTGGCCTACAAGTCACTGGTGGTCATGGATAACAGAGAGTTCCATTCAGACCAGCTTGTTTATTTGACTCGTGTGGTCCCTGTGGATGACCACAATGCAGTGCTGGAGGAGCTAGGATGCTATGCAGATCAGAGAGGGCATGTGGCTTTTGCTTCTCCCACTTGTTGGAGGAGAGAGTCACTTGTAAAGCCTTTATTTTGGTGGCAAAACTTTGGATACGCATTGGAGACCCTTCAGCCCTTAGCCATGAGGGTCCTTACTTAGGATTGCTCTTCGGATGTATGTGAGAGAAACTGGAGTGCCTATTTTCTCATTCACACAAAGATTCGCAATCGGCTTAGCACACGAAAGTTAGAGTGGCTAGTCTATTGCCGCACTAACTTATGCATGATGAGAGCTATGATGAGCATGGGTAGTCCGAAGCAGGTAAAGTTTAAACTTTAAACACTTAACCATAACATTTAAATTTTATAATTTGTTGTTTTAACTTTTAAACTTTGAACTTTGAAGTTTATACTTTACAATTTAGACTTTAGCATTTACAATGATTCAATCTTACGTGCATCACTGCATTTTGTAGGTGAATGTTGATACATTCAAGTTGACGGGCGACACTCTTCTGAGTATACATAAGGAGGTGGACGAGGAGGAGGAGATGATTTTTGTAGAGCTCTATAGAGAGCTTATAGTAGCAGATACTCGTGACACTCGTAGTCAGCTTGCTCGTGGGCGAGAAGTTCGAGTAGGTGGTAGCAAGGGCATGGTCATTCGATGCCCTCCATCATCAAGGAGGGGTGGTTTGAGTGGCTTGCAGACATATGTAAGGCGGGGCTCTAGTAGCTCACATCCTGTGTCTCATGATGACATCCCTCCCTTGCCTACACAACCACCACCTAGGGAGCCATCATTTGATGATGATGGTAATCTCATTAGTGAGGATGAGTATGAGTGTGTCTCATCATCGGATGCCGAGGAGTCATCTTCAGACTCTCTTGATGAGCACTTAGATGGTTCTGATGATGCTGATGATGATGATGATAGTGATGCCTCATCATAGATTCATATGACATAGGTCTCTTTTTTTTGTATTAGATATACTAGACTGTAGTTGTATCGCATATTTTGCGCAGCCCATGCGACCGCGATGGTCACTCCATGTATTCATCTTATTCTGTAATTAAATGACTATTTCCACTTTAAACATGTATTCTACGTATCGTATTTTATCATACTGTACCATATCGTACCTTTCTTACTTGACAACTATGAGTGCAGTGCATGTTGTCCACTGCTAATCTTCCTCATGAATTTTGGGGAGAGGCACTCAAAACCGCGGTTCACATTTGCAACCGCTCTCCAAATAGGTCCTTAAATAATGGCATCCCTGAGGAGGTTTGGTCTAGCAAATCGGCCTCATATGACTATTTACGCATTTTGGGCTGTGATGCTTTTGTGCATGCTAGAGATGAGCTGAGGAACAAACTTGACCAAAAATCCACCAAAGACATTTTCATGGGCTACGGTGATGAGGGTGAATTTGGCTATAGAGTGTGGTTACCTTAGTCCAAGAAAATTATTTGCCGCCGTAATGTTGTGTTTAATGAGGCAAAATTGCTGAAAGGTACTTTAGCCTCAATGAAGATATGAAAAAGGTCAAATTTTAGAATTTGCAGCCACCTATTACTTCAGATGATGAGCCTCATGCTGCTGTACCACAGGCTGAAACTGATGATCAGCTGGTTATTTTTTAGCCAAATGATGATGGACAGCAAATAGGAGCACAGGGAGGTCATGGACAACAAGATAGACTTGCTGATTATGAAAATGCAAGTGTTGGTAATGAAAACGAAGGTGCTGTACAGCATGAACAGCATGCTGAAAATGGCTTACAGCAGCCAATAAATGCTGAAAATAACATACCTCCAGATGTAGACCCAATTCCTAAAAATGTTGATCATTGGGTACGTAGGTCTACACGCGTAAGAAGGCAACCCCTCCTTGCATTATGTGATACTTACAGATGAGGGTGAGCCGCTTACATACAAAGAGGCCAAGTCATGCGAATTCAGCAGTAAGTGGGAGTTAGCTAACAGGAAGAGATTAAATCTCTGTATGCTAATGATACTTGGGATCTTGCGTTGTTGCCCAAAGAAAGAAAGCCTCTTCCAAACAAATGGGTTTACAAAGTAAAGATAGTTGATGGAAAACCCAAGTACAAGGCAAGACTGGTTGCTAAAGGGTATGCCCAGAAGGAAGGGATTGACTTCCAAGAGGTCCTTTCACTGGTTGTGAAGATGACCACACTATGTGTGCTTTTTGCTCTCACTACTGTATTGGACCTAGAGCTGTATCAAATGGATGTAAAAACAACTTTTCTGCATGGTGACATTGATGAGGAAATTTACATGAAAAGCCCGACGGCTTTGTAGTTGCTGTAAAAGAGTAGATGGTGTGTAAACTAAAACGTAGTTTGTATGGACTAAATCAAGCACCATGGCAGTGGTACAAAAAGTTTGACACTTTTATGCTCTCTCATGGGTTTACACGCAGCCATGCATATCATTGTTTGTACATGAAAAAGGATACAGATGGCAACCCCATCATACTTGTTTTGTATGTGGATGATATGTTGCTAGTTGGAAAAAGAAAGACTAGCTTAGATGCTCTCAAAGATCAACTGAAATCAGCTTTCTGCATGAAAGATTTGGGGAATGGAGAGCATATATTGGGCATAAGGATTCGCAAGGATAGAACACAGAAATTGTTGTTCTTATCTCAAGAGAAGTATATTGAAAAGGTACTGGACAGATTTAACATGGCTGAAGCTAAGGCTCTTGGGGTGCCCTTTCTCCCATATCTTAAGCTTAGTAAAGCCAACAGTCTAAAAGATGACATGGAAGCCAATGCTATGAAGGGAGTCCCTTATGCATCAGCTTGTGGCTCTCTATGTATGCTATGGTCGCTACTCTTCCAGACATTGCTCATGCAGTGGGAGTTGTTAGCAGGTTTATGTCAAATCCTGGCAATACACATTGGGAGGCTGTCAAGTGTATTCTTCGATACCCAAAGGGTACATAAAGAAAGTGTATTTGCTATGGGCAGGGTGCACTTAGTTTGCAGGGTTATTGTGATGCAGATATGGCAGGTGACTTGGACGCTCGTAGGTCCACTAGTAGGTATGTCTTTATAGTTGTTGGTGGGGCCGTTTCTTGGTGTTCTAGGTTGCAGAACGTCGTCGCATTGAGTACTACTGAAGCTGAATACATATCGGCTATTGAAGCTTCTAAGGAAGCTATCTAGTTGAGCAAACTTGCAGAGCTCCCAGCATGTATATGGGTACTGCAGTTTTGGGATTTGATAGCCAGAGTGCTGTGTATTTGGCTAAGAATGCTATGTATCATTCACGCACAAGGCATATAGATGTGCAATATCACTTTATCAGATAGATTCTGGAAGATGGTCTAATCACATTGTTCAAGATCAAAACACGGGACAACCCTGTAGATGTTCTCACCAAAAGTCTAAGCAAGGCTCAGCATGAGCATTGCATACGACTAATGGGAGTTGGTTAGAGATTCACTTCGGACCTTTCAGTGGGAGGTTGTTGGGATAAAGGTCTGTTTTCACCTTCGTGTATAGTACACACACATTTTTTATTTGTACATGTGAATGTGCCCTTACATGCCCTAAGTATAAATACATTTTATTGTTTGTGTACCAACACATTGTTGGTACACTCAAATCTAATCGTACTTTCACACACACACACACACACACACTCTCTCTCTCTCGCCGTCACTCTCACTCCTTGAACTACTGCACATCCCCAGCTGAGCTCCAACATAGACGCATATGCTTCGGTGGGGTAGGGAGCAAAGGTCGATATTGGCAAGCTTTGGTGGGGTAGGGAGCAAAGGTCAATATTGGCAAGCATCGGTGGGGGGTTCGGTGATGTTAGAGTAGGAGCACCCAATGGTTTGTCCATCTACCTCTGTGGAGAAGTCATAGCATCGGAGTATCAACCTATAAAAGGGAGGGTGGGAGGAAGAGGGAGAGAAGGGTGTCTTTGTCTCCGGGTGATGCAATAGAAATGAAGGGGAAAATCAGTAGATGATGCCAAACTTGCAACTTGTCTTTGATTTCTTTGATGAACAGGGTCTTTATCTCTTTGAGCTTGTGTGTTGTGATACCACCTGAGAATATGCAATAATGCAAAGAGACAGTAGGGTTTGTGGGAAGAAACACAGAGGGTATGTGGCAAGCACTGAGAGAGAAAAGAAACTTAGAAACTCAAAATATCAAGGTGATGAATCAGTGAATGATGCTATGTGAAGAAGAGCTGATACAATAGATGCGAAGCTTGGAAGATGACTTAACTCTCCTGTCTAAATTAGGCGGTAGCACATGTAGGGAATCTGCATAGTGAAGGAAGCAAAACAGGTCCTTCGAGCAATGGGCTATCAAAGCTATATGCTGATGGTGAAGGGTGTGAAGAAATGCTTTGAACGCAGAAAACACAAAACCAATCGCACGACAAAGCACAACTGGATAACACAGAACACAGTTAGGGTTAGGGTAACTTAGAGATAGTGAACACAATGAATAATGAACTGAATGACTATTGAATATACGATGCTCATGCAGTAAACATACTATGTTGTGAATACTAAACCTTGAACTCTTGCATCTCTGGGATCGTACTCCGAACGGATCTTGAAATGCAGGAAGGCAGCCTTCGTGTGTTGAACACCAGTAAATGTAGCCAAAGATGTTGGATTTGATGTAGATAGGCAGCAAGAGAGAGAATATGCAGCAAATGCAAATTTGTAGAGGTGAGAGAAAACTGGCTACAATTGTAGGAGGCAAATACAAACAATCTAATGTGGACAACAAGGTGTAGAGTGTAATCGACACTGATGATGACCCTGCACAAGGGAGAGATCAACCTAGGAAGTCTAGTCAAGGCGACAACACCTGGATGGTGGCGACAACTCCAGGAGGCCTTGGTGACAGTAAACGCAGCTTGAATGATGACGCCAACAGTTGGAGATGGATGCCTGGTGGCAAACGCCAAATTTGGTAGTGATGGATTAGTAAGGGACAGTTGTATGTGGGTGACGGACGTTGGAATCAGGTGCTAGATGGTAGTAGACAACAAATGAAAGCTTTGACCATGATGTCCTCCACGAATGGGGTGTGGGTGGTAGAGATACAGCTCTTGAAACCTACAAAAACGAGATTAAAGGAGAGTGGTGGGCGGCATGTCTATTTATAGAAAGTTTGAGGCACCCAAATTAGGGTTTTGCATGTGGGACACAGTAACTCTCTAGGATCACGTTTCTTTTTAAAATAATAAGGTTTCTTCATTAATTAAGTATGTTTTGGGGTTGTTTAAGTTAGGCTAATGCATTTTCAGCTCAACAAAGGATAGCTATGGAGGGAGCAAAATGGAATCCTCTGATGCCGGGAGTGGACCAAGGTTGCAAATGCAAATGCCAGAGGTCGCAAGGCAGCAAAATGCTAGGTAGGAATTGAGCCATATGCCTGTGTGTCGACGCCAAATATTAGGAGCTGGAAACACAAGGTAGAGGGGCTGTGAAACTCGAAGAGGAGTGACATCAAAGCAGCAAATGCTGATGCAAAGTAGGAGGAGATGACACTAGATAGTGGGGAAGTCTCCAGACAGAAAAACGTTGATGAAGGTGGAGCTTGAAGGAGAAGGGTGTTGACACCAAGTAGAGGGATGGTGACCCTAGGTGAAAGATGCTCCAAACACAAGACTTGATGGTATGGAAACAATGCACTTGAAGCAGAGGGAGAAGATGGTGAAAGACAACTACGAACCACGAATCGCAATGTTTGCTAGAAGGGGTGTGAAGGCAGTGGAAGGGTTGGAGAGAGGAGGAAAGGGTGTGTGATGATGGAAGAAGAGTTGCGAAGAGCGTGGGTGGTGGTGTGTAAATGAGTGGAGAGGTGGCCTATTTATAGGCCTCAAGTGTCTAGGGTGGCGTACCACTAGTGGATGCCCATTGATAAAGTGTCTAGAATGAGGGCGCTAGTTCTTTTTGGGGCTGTTAGTGCGAAATCCTAACTGAGGTGGATGTACCAAAGAAGTGGTTTCTCAACACTAATTGCGAGAGCATCATGAGACCATCTATCATATGTATCCAATACAACAAGGTTCTTATATAGGGTGCCGGATAGCCTAAGTGCATAATCCATCTCTCTGTCTTTGACAATGCACTTGCCATCTTCAAAGATGACCTGAAAGCCATGCTTATTAAAAGTAGATATAGACAATAGGTTATTTGTAATGCTAGGCACAAGAAAACATTCGGAAGCATGAAATTGGAACCATCTACAGCAGTAATCATGATTGAACCAATGCCACATACATCATAATTGCTATTGTTCACACATGTAATACGCTTTCCAATAGGGGCTGAATGCAAAGAGGTAAAGAGACACTTCTTGGAAGTGATATGCTTTTACGCTCTACTGTCAAAATACCATGTGTGTTGCATCTCAGCCACAGTAAATGCTGAATCAGCCATTGAAGAATCAAAACTGCATGTAAGAAATGCATAGTCCTCCTCCACAAAGTTGGCCAAAGCTTATCACCATCAGTAGATTTGCTGGTTGATGTACTAGAGTCTTTTTCTTTGGCCAATCGCTCCTTGCATTCATCAATATGATGACCGAGCTTCTTGCGATGATGGCATTTCTCCTTTTTCTTGGACTTTTTTGTCTTGGGCAGCTTTATTTGATGGCTGTCTAGCATCAGCCTTTTGCTGATTTTTCATATTTTGCTTGACTTTTCCTTTGCCATCGTACTTTGAGAGCATAGCCACATCACCCGAACGCAATGCAACATTTTTCCGAGTCTGTTTCTCTTGTAGCAAGAGGTTTTCCAACTCCACAAATGTAAGGGGTTGCTGCCCCCCCTCCAAGACAACATCAAAAAGCTGTGAAAACCAAGTTATGACGGAGGAAGAGAGTTCAATGTGATGTTTACCAATTTTGCATCATGAATGACCTCATCAATATTAAGTAGTTGCTCACGCAAATCTTGTATTTGTGTAAGGTGATCTGTCATACTATCAGCCTCATCCATGTTCACATTAGCTAGCTCTCTGTGGAGATAAGATATCCTGGCCTCATTACATGCTGCAAACATGTGCTCAAGTACATCCCAAGTAGCTTTTGAGGTCCTACAAGATTGAATGTGTAGAATAATGGCCCTTTTCACTGACAAGGCAATCAAAGATAGTGCTTGTGCATGCTTTGAGTCCCACCTGCATTGATCCTCGGTAGGAGTAAAAGGAGGGGTAGAAGCAGCGGTACCAACAACCTGTCCTCTAGCATTACTCTGAGGTGTCTAAGGTGCAAGGCCTCTTGGTCGTTGTTGCAGATCACTAGTGACATAGTCCCACAAGTCCTTCACCACTAGAAGGTTGCGCACCATGAAACTCCACAACGGATAGTTTGTGCCATCAAGCTTGTTCTCTTGAGTGAGGACACCAAGGATGCTGCTTTGATCATTATACCCTTGACGTGCCACGTTGCCAATGATGCACAAAGATTAGCAGCCAAATACTTGTACACTGTTGAGTACAAAAAATCCCCACACAAGATTAGAATGCAAGTACCAAATTGTCACAAATCTTGCTAAATGTGCCCAATGTTACACAAATTAGCACTCAACTTGCAGATTACAGCAATGCATTGCTGTATTGCACTTGCCTCGAAATGCGTGCTCGAAAGAAAATAGTCCGCAGCAATTTAATGCCGAGTCTCATCAAATTTATCTGAAAATCCCTAAAATTTGTTGGCAAATTTGATTGTCATAGCTAATTAGTGCTAATGTATTACTTGTTATCGGCCTTGGAATGCGTGTTGAGCAAAAGCCCCAAATTTCTTTGCAAAATTTCAAAGAAATTGAAGAAAATTATACCTCACAATCTGAATTTTTACAAAACGTCTCCTTTGGATGTGTGCCAACAATAAATAGCAGCAGGAATCCACCTCGTGATGCATGTTGGAGCCAAAAAAGTTAAAAATTGAAAAGCCTTAAATTTATTGTACCAATGCTGAAGAAATTGTGCAATGTTGACAATTTTAGTGGAGATTCACGCATGGGAATTGTAATTGGGCAAAAGCCCCTAATTTTTTCGAAGAAATTTCGAGAAATTTTAGAAATTGGAAAAGTCGATCGAAAGTTTTCAAATTTCTTGGTATGAAGTGTGAGATATTGAAAATTTCTTTGAAATTGTATGAGATGAGGAAGATAGACGAGAAATTGAAATTTTTTTCAAAAATCCCAAAATTTAGAAAATTTAGGTTTCTATGTTTTTTCTCAGGTTTTTGGAAAATGGGGGGCAAGGTTGAGAAAATGGCGAGCAAGGTTGAGAAAATGGTAGGTAGGGTTGAGAATATCATGAGTAGGGCTTAGAGAGGCTATGTGTATAAGGCTGCGTGCAAGATTGCGTATAGTACTGTGTGCAAGCTGAAAACATTAACAACACCTCTTCTAAAACAACAACTCTTCCAAAACAGTAACTCATCCAAAACAATAGCTCCTCTTCCTTTGTCGGTTGAGTGGACTTTTGCGTAGGTGACACTGGCTGAGCAGTGGAGAGATAGAACCCATGTGTCTAGCTTTGATACCAAATGTTGGAAATGGAGAAAGAGAGAGTGTGTGAACACAAGACAATGAGCAAGAGTGGGCAGCAGTTCCACACTCAAAAGATGCAAGTGCTAGAATGATAGAATGAAAGTATAATAGGTCTTAAGTAAATTAGATCTACCCCTAATTCAACTAGAGTTAATTTAACTCTAGAACTAACTCTAGAAGTGGTGACACAACTTATTAATGTAGTTGTGTTCACATTACAAACAACTAACTAAAACATTTGGCACTGCCCATAGAATTGGCAAATTCTAAGAGGGGATGGTGAAATCCAAGGGATGGGGACAATGGTTGGGATGATATATAAAAATGCAATTTACATTAATTATGTGCTCTGAGATGGGACTGAAATGGGCTAAAATAGGAAACACAATGGCCTGAAATTAGTAATAAATGGGCTAAGATTGCACCATTGAAGGTGAGAAGCAAGGTTGTAGGTGTTAAGCTAAAACACGCTTTCCAGCTGATTAGCATCTTTAAACAGCCCCAAAACATGCTTAATGAAAAACACAAATTTGGGGCGTAGATCGAGAGAGTTTTAGTGGTCTCCCAAAACCCTAATTTTTGGGGTACCCTTCAACATGTACAAATGGACAGGTTGCCCACCATTCAGCCTCATCCTTTTGTGTAGGTTTCTCACTCTACTGTGAGGATTTCAACCATTATCAGCCACCTACCATTTGCTGTCCAATAGTCACCGATTGTAGCCCATCACTATCGAGCCCTATGCGGCCTGTTTTCAGCCATCACCCTGCTGTTTGGAGATCTCCATCTGTCGCATCATCATAGGACTTGATTAGCTTGCATTTTCAGCATCTGGTGCTAGGCGATAAGCTGCTGCCATCTCTCCCACTAGGCGATTGCTGGGGTAGTTGCGTTTTGGCTGTTCACAGGCCATCTACATCAACAAACACCTCTGTTGTTGTTGCCTGGTAGTTCTCAACCAGAGGTGATCAGTTTTTAGCCTTCCTCTGGTGATACACTACTGTATTTACCAGATTTGAGCTTGCGATTGCTGTGTTTTGGTGATTAGCTTGCTGCCCTTCATTATTCAGCACTCTCTCACCTCTGATTGGTGGTTATAGTACTTTGGGATTGGCCTTCGATGGACATCACTGTTTGACACTTTATTGCTCTACCCTTCAGCATTTTGTACACTCTTACATTCATTTACAACATTCATTCGCTTCAGAATTTCTTCTATTTGTATTTGTCTCTGTGTTTGAGTTTTGAGTATTGCGTTTGCATTTTGCGTTTAGGGTTCGAGTTTTACTTGTCATAGTCTAAGTCTATGCGTTTCAGTCTTGGTTGTATATACTGTTTTTTCTTAGTGCAAACCCTTAGTATGTCTTCACATGGTATCAGAACCAATGCTATTCTAAAGAGTATCTTGTGGTGATTGTGGAGACTAGTCTTTGTGCAAGAGTCACACATGATTCAATTTACTCATAATGTCTTAGGCACCTTTTTCTATGGATCTTATAATGTCCTATTAGGCTTCTCCATGATTGGAGGCTCTGAGAAGGCATTATGGTCTTAAGGAGGAGGCAGACACACCTTCACCTTTATCATATTTTTCTGCTATTTTCAGTCACCTTATAGATGATGAGTTTGAGGAATATTTGCGCATCACGTACAGTATGAGCCAAAACCCTCTTCTGTTTCTCCTTTTGATGTGTAGGATTTGGATGGTTTTCAGTATGTTAACTTTAATAGAGGAGGCTCTTGAAGTAGATCCCCTTCATTAGGTATATCTCTACCATGTGTTTCATTTGAGTAAGTAAACCCACTTCTCAACTCCCTACCATCCCATCACTATCTTCTCCACATTTTGATCTACTCACATCTTTATTCCAAAACATTAGATTACACTCCACTTCCGCTCATAGCACACTAGGGGTTGGATCTTCTATCTTTGCTCCTAGCACTCTCTTTCTCCATCCCACAATCTCCCTATCTTTCATTCACTATCCCTCTTGGTGCATCGTTCGGGGGAATGCCACCCTTAATATTGCACCTTCCACATATCCTCGCTTCACCACATTCTTACACTTTGGGACAGCTATGATGGGCATCCCCTTCACTACCCTTGGACACTCACAACCCCCCCCCACATGACCTTTCAGATGTAGGGATATCGATCCTTTGCTTATGGATTGTCATCATATATCCCTTGGGTAACTCCTATGCAGGGATTTCCATTCTTTGTTCCTGCATCCTAGGCTCCTCATGCGGTTACCATGCCATACCTAGTATGCCCATACCCACATTTAGAACCGTTTTGCACACTTCTCATATGCATGATGTGCACTCTGGGATTTCTTTCCAAGTGTACTCTACTCTCCCACCTTATCCCCCCTATCCACCCTACCCCCAATATACACCTTCTCTATCTCCTAGCACTACCACTCTTGTTGCAACGACCAAGAATCCCTTCACAGATAAGACTCATATTAACAGGTCGAATTTCACTACTTGGTCAAACTTCATGCAACAAGTGCTTGAATCTGAGGGACTTTGGGACCTCATCGTTGGTGTCTGCCGATCCTCGATTAGCTCACCTTGATTACATCAATCAATGCAACGGCCAATGTTGAGTTAATGCAGGGGTTGCTTCTTGAGTTCCACTTTCAGTTAGAACATTTTTCCCTCTCATTTGAGTGGTGGAGTCATCTCATTGACCGCTATGCAGCACGAGATCGCACTTGACGTATCAATCTCGATTTTGAACTTCAGGAGTTTTTCATTAAGAAGGGGATGATCTGAAAGTCAAGTTGGCCAAATATCGGCTTTTCCTCATCGAGTTTGCCACTACGGCTCCCCAAATTGAGACGATGATCAGGTCACGTTCTTTTTGAACAAGTTGCCTGCCAAATATTTCCGTTTTATCCAGCACATTATCTCACCACTAGATTCCTGACCTCCTATGAGTTTGAGTGCCAGTTTTGGCGTTGTGTGAGGTTGCACGATCAAGTCGACAAGAAGTCTTCCAAACACATCCATTTTGAGGGGCTGAGGATTGGTTGCCTCTTCTTTGGGAGGGATATCAATAGTGGCAAGAACTTGTAAGATGCAAAGGTAAGCCAAAACAAGGGTGACACCCCTTTCGCCAAGGGAACCAAAGAAACACGATTCCTTGGGTAGAAACTTCCAAAGAAAAATATGTTTTGCGCACACTCCTAGAGGTTGGCCATGCAAACAAGGAGTATCGTACTAAGGCCCAAGGTCTTCCACCTAGAAAATCACAATAGACCGTTGCAATTGCCTCCATATCAATTGGCCAGCTTGGTAGGACTATACCTCTCATTGTTGTAGCTTGTGCTTCATCTATCCCAGTGGTGGCCATTGGACATGTGGCACGTGGACAGCCTCAGTAGCCTATATCCTTTACTAGTCCTGAAGGATTAGTTGATTTGTCTGCTAGTGGCTCACATATTGCACTTGATGCATGCATTCCTAGGGCATCCATTGCACCGTCTAGGATCACTTTACCCATAATTGTTAGGTACGAAAGGTATAATGTCACGGAGATGTGAAATTTTAAGATGCTTTAATCTTGCCGATAACATTTCATTAAGATATTAATCAAATGTGCAAGGTTGTTTAATACATGTGATGCGCATGGTAGTTATTTCATCGTAACAAGCCAAGGATCCCGAAGATGTAGTGGATGTTAAAGGAAAAAGTTGTAATAAGTTATGCTTGTAAGTGGTACCCGGTGTTAGATTTTGGCCTAGACAAATTTATTGGTCCCTAATGTCAGTGGTGACATTAGAAAATTGGCATTAATTAATTAATTAATGCTAGTCTAAGGATCAAGAATTGCTCAAGGAAACTTGGAAGACAGATTGGCCTAGCTAATTCAATTATTGACTGGTGGGATTTGAGTACTAGAATAAGTTTTAAATTAATTTTTAGAATTAATATTCTGAAAATTAATTTAATAAGCTGGATAATCAGATTACAAGGTTGACACTTGGCAAAACTTGCCCATGCAAGTGGAAAAAACGTATTTAGGGGCTGGTAAAAGTCTATTCCAGTCATTGTGAGAGAGGAGTTTATTAGAGAGCAAGGAGAGGTTGTTGATGTAATTTGCAGCTACGAGGGATCAGTCGAGCTGCATATGATAGCAGTTTGGAACCCTCCAAGAGCAAGTGACATCAGCCTAAGGTCCTTCTGGTGCAGATGTCAACATACAGGAGGGGATAACAGTCCTTCTAGTGGTCCTATGTTGTAGATGACAGCTTCCATGGCTGTTTAAGCAGGGCAATAGTAGCTTTTCAGTGTTTCTCATGATGAAACTCTGAAATTTCTCTCTCTATAGCATTCTCTCTCGTCCCTAGCCCTCTCTTAAGCCATCTTAGCATTTTCCAGCAGTTTGAGCCATTAGAGGAAGAGATTTTAGTCAATTTTTGCTGTAAATCCTAATTTACGGCAGAAATTAGGGTTTTGACAACTGCCTCGGGATGTGTGTTCAGAAATGAGGGCCTAGGACTTGAATTCTAGTAGCTGAAATTGAGGAATTTCAGGGAGATTCAAGAGGCCAGCGACCCAATATCAGATCTGGTGTTGAATTTGTCTTTCAAGGAGTAGGGTGAAGGCCAATCCCCAAGCAAATCAATGGGCAAATTAGTTTGGAGGCTTGTTGGTCAATTTTGATAGCAAGAGGCACTTGGATTAGTAGAGGGGATTAGAGAATCTTGGTTGTACTCCTTTCATTTTGCAACATAAGATAAAAAAATACCACTAGGGGTGCCAATTTTGGGTCCAATAGGGTGTCCAATGTCCAAGATTAAAGTTGTAAATTGTGCATTTTCAGTTTATGTGAATTTCATGCTTGTTGTAATTGGTTCTAAATCAGGTTATTTACCATTCTATCCGAGGAGGAAGTTTGGTTGTATACAATACCATATGGTACGATAAAATATGGTACTAAATGGTACCTCAAGATTTTATAAGGTACGGTATGATACTAGTACGAAAAAAAATCATCTTGGATACTTTGGAGTAAAGATGATAGAATAAGTGTGTAAAGTCTAAAGAGCAATGCTATTAGAGTATACAAGATGAATACTTAAGGGTAACATGCCAAAACCTCTATGGTATATGCGTTATGTGCAATATGTGCTACAATATACAAGTACATAGTTGGGATTGGAATCTAAATACATCATACATAAATGATCATACAAATAAGAGGAGTGTAGGCTTGGGGGAGGGGGAGAGAGGGATGTGAGAAGCTTGATTATGAGAGAGAGAGAGAGAGAGAGAGAGAGAGTGTGTGTGTGTGTGTATGTGGAAGATTAATGCTTGAAAAAAAGAAGGTTGGGGAGGTGTTGCAAAAAGTATCCTATTTTTTCGTACGAAATTGTACTAATATACAAGGTACCGTACTATGTACGGAGACAATTGTGACTTTAGCACCTCGTTAGGCGTTCCATTGGCAGAGCCTTGCTAGTGGGCGTATGTAGTCTCACATTTAGCCTTTTCCTTTTTCAGACGTCTGTTGCATACTTACATACTCATTGCATTGCACTTAGCTTTGCTTTACTCTATTTTCAGTTTTGTTTTTTGGACCATCTCACTACTTATCTTTGTACTTTTGTAGGGCTTTGTATTTCAGTATAGGGCTCACATGCAGGTTTGCATCAATCCTTCCTAAGCTGGAGATAGGAGTTGCACGCCGTTTCTTTCATGGTTTCATCTACTTGGAGTTTTGCTCTTCTACCAACATGGAGGCTTTTCCTCCCGTGGCAGATTGTGCAACATCTCTCTTAATGTTATCATGGTGGTGCCTTCTATCCTTGCTCTTCTAGTAGGGATGCTTCATCATCTTTATCCACATGGTTCTTGGCACCACACGAAGACCGACATCCTCAAGCTCCTCTTCCTTCTTTGGTATTGATATCCAGGTTGAGAGGGGGTTGTTATCCAACTTGGTATTCTATAGGTTTCAGCACTTGCTTTCGACATCGGCCTTCCCTCTTGTTGTACCTTCGCCTATGCATTGCATGATTTCATTATCTTTGTACTAGGGTGCTTGGGCAAGTTAACAAGTTTCTTAGAAGGGACACTGTCCAAGTGGCACATGTTGCATGAGCATTCTTAAGCATGTAGCATACTATGCATTTCATTGTACAAAGCCCAAGTGGACGGATCTTTAGTTGTTTCACCAGTGGATTACACCACCATGCTTCTTCACGTAATACTTCATTACCTTTTCCTCGTCATCGATGAGGCACCATCCTTCTTGACATAATACTTCATCACCCTTTCCTTGTCATCGATGTTCTCAAGTGGATGGGTTAGCTTATACTGTTTTGCAATGTGTTGGATGTACCATTTCTACTCTCATCTTCTAAGTCATTGTTACTTAATCGGCTATCACTTGTAAAATTAACTTTGACTCCAAAGAAAAAAACCCAAAAAAAAAGTTCAATGTGGTTCCATCTATCTTTGTAGGGCTTAGTAGGCAACTAGGTAGTCGAGGAGTACCTTTGTCGGATACTCTGTCTTCTCTAGGGTGACTACTCAGATTCCCTTGGTAAGATAAGAGGGGGTATTGAGCTAAAACATGCTTTATAGCTGATTATATATTTAAACAATCCCAAAACACACTTAATTAATGAAAAACAAAAATTTGGTGTGCGGTTTAAGAGAGTTTTAGTGGTTCCCTAAGACCCTAATTTTTGGGGCATCCTTCAACATCTATAAATAGACATCGATTACCCGTCCAAGTTCCAGAGTCTCCTTCTACTGGTGGGTTCATTCAGTTTCCTGAGTCTGAGTGAGTTCCTTGTTATTTATAGACAATCCTCATTTTAAGTTCACTTAGTGTGCGTGGTGCTCTTTTCCATGCAGTGTATGAAATCAGGCTTTCGGCTTTTCAATGCACTTCAATGTGGGGTGCGAATGCAGAGTGGAAAATGCAGCTCACGCTATTCTCCTTTTCGTTCACAGCCTAATGTGGCTCTAAGTGTGTTCTCTGGCTGCTCCTAAGAATTGTCTAGGGTCTTTACAACTCCTCTCTACTCAGTCAGGGTGGAATTGGGGTCTATGAGTTGAGTTGAGATTGGACTCTTGACTAGGCTAGTAGAGGTTGCCTCTAGGCCGTGGGTCACAATTTTCCATGTTCTCGGCTTCTGTAAGCTTGGTCGTTTATCTTTGGGGGTTTTGGGGTCTGGTTCAGTTGGGTTTGGTCAGAGGCTGGATGATTTGTCTCTATTTTTGTTTTGCCCTGTTGGTTTGGTTTCCAAAATTGGACGGTCCGAGTCCGATTGGGTATGTCCGATCGGACCGAGGTGGTCCGATCGGATCGGATGGTTTGATCACGGCGGTCCCGCTGCGAGTGACCAGTTGGACAGTCCGATTCTACCAATCGGACTGTCCAACTGGTCCGATTTTGGGAGTTGGACACCTTGTGTGCTTCCACGCAGGCTCTACCTTTCATAAAAAAATGTTGAATGGTCTAATGATTCAAGTGATGCCATATCAAAATCTCAAGGCACTTGATCTGTTCACCCTTGAATGTCACTAATAGAATAGAAAAAGAGTAGAATTTAGCTTGGTTCCTCACTTTCTTTTTGTTTAAGATTGCAATGACTATCTCAAGTCTCCATGCGGTATACCTTAGATATACCCAGCGCCCCACCCTTGTAAGGCACCACCAATGATCCATGGTGCTTAAAGTTGTAAGGTTCCCATTATGAGGAGAAGCCATGTTTGATCTTGAAAATTAGTTGAATCCTGACTTGTATGTTAGAAGAGATTAATGTGACTAGTGGCAAAAAGGTGACTTTTGTGGTTCTAGCCTTTGGATCAGATAAAGTACTTAAATTGGTAGTAACTTGACGTACATTGCATTGAGTTATGGGGTGTGGAAGTTATCAAAGATCCCTATTTTGAGGTTTGGAGAATGGGATTCCAAGGGCAGTGCCCCTAGCATGATGGTTAAGGGAATATTCCTTAGAATATTTCCTAGCTAACTATAGAAGCTTCATAATATGGTCGAAATTGACCAAACTACCTTCCCAGGTATAAAAGGAAGACCCCTCTAAAGCCATTATCAATTTATCTTTCACCCAATTAGAGTCCTCCTAGCCAGCCTTAAACTCTTCACTTATCATCCGTTTGGACTGTCCACCATTTAGCCTCATCCTTTTGTGCAGGTTTCTCACTCTATCGCACAGATTTCAGCCATCAGCCGACGGCAACCTATCACTATCCAGCCCTAGGGGGCCTGTTTTCAGCCATCGCCTTGTTGTTTGAAGGTCTCCATCTACTACGTCATCATAACATCTAATTAGCCTACGTTTTCAGTATTTGGTGCTAGGCAATAGGCTATTTCCATCTCACCCACTATAGGTGAATGCTACAATACTTGCGTTTGGTATACTACTGTGTTTACCAGATTTCAGTATGTGACTGCTGTGTTTTGGTGACCGGCTTGCTGCTCTTCATTATTCAGGACTCTCTCATCTCCAACTGGTGGTTACAATTCTTGGGATTTGTCTTTGATGGACATCACTCTTTGACACTTCATTGCTCTACCCTTGGGCATTTTGTACACTCTTACATTCATTTACAGTATTCATTTTCTTCAGAGTTTCTTCTCTATGTGTTTGTTTGTGGGTTTGAGTTCTGAGTTTTGTGTTTGCATTTTGTGTTTTGCTTGTCACTGTTTGAGTCTTTGTGTTTTAGTCTTGGTTGTACATGCTATGTTTCCTTAGTGCAAACCCTAGCATATCTTTCTAGTAGGCAGCTGGTTGCTCACACTAGGGTGGAAAGACTACATGTAAGAAATATACAAAATGGGCCAATACCAACAAGGGTCTAAAAGCCAAGGCAAAACATAGGTAAAAAAAAGAGCAAGAAAGGCAAAAAAATTAGGCAATAGGTCAAAGTGTTCGTTTTCACCTGTCCCTTGCTAGGTATCTTGTCTCAAGGATGGGGGATACTATTGAAGATGAATTTGACTACTTTGCTTTGTTCTCTATTTCACTAATTCCCTAAGTAACAATTTGATTCTCTATTGCAAGTTGTGAATTATGTAGAGGATTATCTTTGCAAAAAAGTTGTCACGAGGACATGAAATTTTAAGATGCTTTAATCTTGTAAATAACATTTGATTAACTTATTTATCAAATGTGCAAGGTTGTTTAGCACATGACTGTTATTTCATGGTAACACGCCAAGTACCTTGAGGATGCAGTGGGTGTCAAAGGCAAAAGTTGTGCCAGTTGGGCTTTGGGAGTCAGTTGGTGTCAGTTTTAACCCTAGCATAATTGTTTGACCAATAAATGTGAGTGGTGACACTAGAGACTAGCATTAATTAATTAATTAATGCCAGTCTAAGGGTGAGGGACTTGGGTTGAGCAGAAATACATTCCTTCGAGGGGGGGGGTTTGCCCATCTTCAACCCTCAATCTTATCTCCATTACTTTTACATTTTCATGGCTGTAATTTTGTGAGTAATTTTCATTTTCAGCTTTAAGTGTTCATTCTCTTTTATATTAAATCTCGAAAATAAGCGAATATTATAATTGTTAAGCATACTACGTTGTTCGGGGCGTTTACACCGAGCTGAGATGATGTCACCAGTGACAGCAATAGCTCACCAAGCAAAAGGAGATGACAATGAGGGTGTAAGGTCGGTGCTGATGATGTCTAGGAAGTAAGATAGCATACTGAGGACAATGCTGAGGGCAACGGATGTTGATGCCATTGCAAGGGTACAAGCAATAGGCATAAAAGTCTCTTAATAATTCATGTCTTCTTTCTAGCAAAACCCTCACACCACCAAGTGGGCCTTATATCTATGCCTGGAGTACCATCTGCCTTGAACTTTGTATGGAAGAGAATTACTCAAGTATTCTACGAGGGTTTAAGTACCATTCCGGTCTATGCTTTCAAGTTTGTACCCCATTGCTTTACGCTAGTTAGGGTGTTAGAGAGCCTCTTGCGACATATTCAGCTCACTATGAGCAATGTAGTTTGCCATAAAGACAGATGCAAAAGAAGTGGAAGGAGAAAGCTAGGCACCGCCGTGAGCCATTCAGAGATGAGTCAATAGGTATGACCCCTCAAAACTCACATAGTTTTTGGTACCAACAAGGTGATGACTCCCTATGAGGCTACTGCAATTCCAACTACCTTTCTTCTCCATCAGCCGGTCTTCCCTATGCAACGGAATGGTGGATTGTCATTGAAGCCACCAACTCAGCCCATGCTACCACTCATGAAGGACGATGGGGCTGAATTTGTCACTCAAGGAGCATAGTGAAGACCAATCCCCAAGCAAACCGAGGGCCAAATTGGTTTGAAGGCTTGTTAGTCACTTGTGACAGCAAGAGGCTTTTGGATAGTGAAGGAGATCAAAGGAATCTCAAGTTAAAGAAATACTGCAAGGGACACCAATTTAGGGGCCAACATGCTGTCCATTGTCCAAGATTAAGTCGTAACATTTCAATTTTAGTTTATGTGAATTTATTATTGACTATAATTAGTGATAGATTAGGTCATTACCATCCCTTCCCAAAAGTAAGGTTGGTTTCAACAACCACTTGATAACCACGACACTGCAATCATCTTGGGTGACTCTATCACCACCCGACTCTATGACTCATGCCTTAGTCCTTGTCTTGAAGAGACAAATGCTAGAGGCCACCATTGTTTTATCAGTGTACACCATTCATCATTTTTCCATTGTTTGTGCTTTTGAGTTCATTCACTATCAATGTTTGTCATACAATCTATCGTCTCCACTACAAATCCTACCATTCCTGTTGGAGCGCGCGGGTAGCGGAAGCGTGAAGATTTGCAGTAGAGGAAGTGAACAGGTGAGTTAGAGTGAGAGTAAGAGTGTCGAACAGATTTGGGTGTACCAACAATGTGGAAGTGAACAGGTGAGTCAGAGTGAGAGTAAGAGTGTGGAACAGATTTGGGTGTACCAACAATGTGTTGGTACACAAAGAATAAAATGTATTTATACTTAGGGCCCGTAACGGTGCATTCACATGTACAACATAACAATACACGTGTAAAATACACGGAGGTGAATAAAGGACCTTTACATCCCAACAACCTCCCACTTAAAGGTCCGGAGTGAACCTTTAACCAACTCCCACTAGTCGTATGCAATGCTCATGCTGAGCCTTGCCTAGACTTTTAGTGAGAACATCTGCAGGGTTGTCCTGTGTTTTGATCTTGGTCAATGTAATTAGACCATCCTCCAGAATCTGTCTGATAAAGTGATATCACACATCAATATGCTTTGTGCGTGAATGATACATGGCATTTTTAGCCAGATACACAGCACTCTGGCTATCATATCCCAACACTGGAGTACTCATAGACATGCCGAGATCCTCTACGAGTCTGCTCAACCATATAGCTTCCTTAGAAGCTTCAGTAGCTAATATGTATTCAGCTTCAGTAGTACTCAGTGAGACGATGTTCTGCAACCTAGAGCACCAAGAGACGGCCCCTCCAACAACTGTAAAGACATACCCGCTAGTGGACCTGCGAGTGTCTAAGTCACCTGCCATGTCTGCATCACAATAACCCTGCAAATTAAGTGCACCCTGCCCATAGCAAATACACTTTCTTTGTGTACCCTTCAGATATCTAAGAATACTCTTGACAGCCTCCCAATGTGGTTTGCCAGGATTTGACATAAACTTGCTGACAACTCCCACTGCATGAGCAGTGTCTGGACGAGTAGCCACCATAGCATACATAAGAGAGCCACAAGCTGATGCATAAGGGACTCCCTTCATAGCATTGGCTTCCATGTCATCTTTTGGGCTGTTGGCTTTACTAAGCTTAAGGTATGGAGGTAAGGATACTCCGAGAGGCTTAGCTTCAGCCATGTTAAATCTGTCCAGTACCTTTTCAATGTACTTTTCTTGAGATAAGAATAGCAATTTCTGCGTTCTATCCCTACGAATCCTCATGCCCAATATATGCTCTGCATTCCCCAAATCTTTCATGGAAAAAGCTGATTTCAGCTGATTTTTAAGAGCATCCAAGCTAGTCTTTCTCTTCCCAGCTAGCAACATATCATCCACATACAAAACAAGTATGATAGGGCTGCCATCTGTATCCTTTTTCATATACAAACAATGATCTGCATGGCTGCGCGTAAACCCATGAGAGAGCATAAAAGTGTCAAACTTTTTGTACCACTGCCGTGGTGCTTGTTTCAGCCCATATAAGCTGCGTTTTAGTTTACACACCAACTGCTCTTTTCCAGGAACTACAAAACCCTCAGGCTATTTCATGTAGATCTCCTCATCAATGTCACCATGCAGAAAAGCTGTTTTCACATCCATTTGGTACAGCTCTAAATCCAATACAGCAGTGAGAGCAAAAAGCACACATAGTGTGGTCATCTTCACGACAGGTGAGAAGACCTCTTGGAAGTCAATCCCTTCCTTCTGTGCATACCCTTTGGCAATCAATCTTGCCTTGTACTTGGGTTTCCCATCAACTGTCTTTACTTTGTAAACCCATTTGTTTGGAAGAGGCTTTCTTCCTTTGGGCAACGGCACAAGATCCCAAGTATCATTAGCATACAGAGATTTAATCTCTTCCTACATAGCTAGCTCCCACTTATTGCTGAATTTGCATGACTTAGCCTCTTTATATGTCAGAGGCTCACCCTCATCAGTAAGCATCACATAATGCAAAGAGGGGTCATACCTATGTGGCTGCCTTCTTAGGCGTGTAGACCTGCGTACCCAATGATCTACATTCTCAGGAATCGGATCTACATCTGAAGGCATGTTATTTTCAGCATTTATTGGCTGCTGTAAGCCATTTTCAGCATGCTGTTCATGCTGTACAGCACCTTCATTTTCATTTCCAGCACCTGCATTTTCATAATCAGCAAGTCTATCTTGCTGTCCAGGACCTCCCTGTGCTTCTATTTGCTGTCCATCATCATCTGGCTCAAAGATAACCGGCTGATCATCAGTTTCAGCCTGTGGTACAGCACTAGGAGGCTCATCATTTGAAGTAATAGGTGGCTGCGAATTCTGAAATTTGACCTTTTTCATGTCTTCATCAAAGGCTAAAGTGCTTTTCAGCAACTTTGCCTCATTAAACACAACATTACGGCTGCGAACAATTTTCTTGGACTGAGGTAGCCACACTCTATAGCCAAACTCACCCTCATCACCATAGCCCATGAAAATGCCTTTGGTGGATTTCGGGTCAAGTTTATTCCTCAGCTCATTTCTAACATGCACAAAAGCATCACAGCCAAATATTCGTAAATGGTCATATGAGGCCGGTTTGCCAGACCAAACCTCCTTAGGAATGCCATTATTTAGGGACCTGTTTGGAGAGCGGTTGCAAATGTGAACCGCGGTTTTAAGTGCCTCTCCCCAAAATTCATGAGGGAGATTAGCAGTGGACAGCATGCACCGCACTCTCTCACATAGAGTCCTATTGTATCTTTCAGCCACACCATTTGAAGAAGGGCTGTAAGGGGCTGTAAGCTCCCTCTTGATCCCATGCAAGTCACAAAAGGACTTAAATTCATTAGACGTGAACTCACCCCCATTATCAGTTCTCAAGCATTTCAACTTTCTACCTGTCTGAGTGGTCACGAATGCATGAAAAGTTTTAAAAATAGCAAACACTTCACTTTTCTTTTTCAACAAATAAACCCAAATCTTCCTGGAACAATCATCAATAAAAGAGGCAAAGTATGCAGCACCACCCAACGATTTCAAAGGCATGCTACATACATCAGAATGCACTACGTCCAAGACATTTGACTTACGGGAGACACCAGAGTAAAATGAATTTTTCATTTGCTTTCCAAACTGACAGTCATTACAAAAATCAAGTTTAGAGCCTTTTCTATCAACCCTCTTCAAAGAGGTAAGAACATCAAGACCTTTCTGGCTCATATGGCCTAATCTCTTATGCCATAACTCCAAATGACAGCCAATTTCAGCAACTGCAAGAAACTTGCCATTCAAAGCTTTACAGTGCAGACAATACAGAGTGCCCTTCTTGGTTTCTTTAGCAATCAGCATGGAACCCCTTTTTAATTTCCACAAACCACCACCAAACAGTGTGGTGTAACCATGCAAGTCAAGCTGTCCAACAGATAGTAAACTCTTCTTGATGCCAGGCACATATCTGACATCTTTCAACACAAGTTCTTGCCCATTATCCAAAGACAAGTGTATGGTGCCAATCCCATCAATGCTGCAAGCATGATTATTTCCAAGGTAAACCTTGCCATAACAGCCTGCATCAAAAGTAGCAAAACACTCCAGGCATGGAGTTGCATGGAAAGAGGCACCAGAGTCTACAATCCAAGTCTGAGTGACACAATCATCAACTGACAAAAGTGCATCAATCACATCAGCCTTGGTGATCTGCATATCCTGCATGTGACATACAAAGGCATCATAATCCACTGCACATAATACATCAGCCTCTGCATCTGAGAGCTCCTCTATGACAACACTAGAGGCCACATTGGCCTTTTCCTTGCCTTTACCTGCCTCAGATACATCTGTCTTTTCCTCTTTCTTCTTTTTGTCTCCTGCATTCTTCTTTCTCTCTTGTTCCTTCTTGTAACACCTGCAATCAGGCTTCTTGTGGCCCTTCCGACCACACTGATAGCATGTAACATCACTCTTTTATTTTCCTTTGCTCTTGCTCCTGCTTCTCTGTCCAACATTTGCATTTTTCTTTTCAGCCCTGCTTCTAACATTATAAGCTGAGTTGCTGCCTTCTCCACTAGACTTACGTCTAATTTCTTCTTTCAAGATCGAACCCCTCACACCATCATATGTGAGATTGGGGTTATTGCTGAGAGAAACAACCAAAGTCTCCCAAGAGTCAGGCAATGTCATGATCAAAAAGATCGCCCTCAACTTATCATCAAAATCCAAACTTGCATCCTTGAGCTGATTTAAAATGCCAGTAAATGCACTCAAGTGCTCAGCTGCAGGCTTGGACTCATCCAGCCGCATATTCACCAACTTACGCATTAAATGCACCTGATTAACAGGTGTGGTGATCTCATAGGTAGTCTTCAACTTCTCCCATATTGCATGACCAGTGTCTAAACCCTTAATGTCTGTCAAAATGTCATCAGTGACACCCATCTTTATATAAGCCACAGCCCTTTTATTGACTTTGGCCCAATCCGCCTTAGACATTTGTGCGAGTTTATCCATTTGCAAAACATCCTCACAATCCTTTAGGAACAGTATGCCCTGTATACGATCTTTCCAAAGATCAAAGCCCTGACCATCAAATCGCTTGATTTCCATCAAACTTTTAATGTCAGAATTGGAAGAAGTTGCAGCCATTTTTCACAAGTACAAGTGTAAAAGCACTGAACTGCAAGAGCACAAGCTAAATCAGCAAATACACTGCTGTTCTTGCATAACCAGTAATAATCCTCTGCTGTTTTGACATAAACCAACCACTGCACAGGTAAATAATGGAGAAATTTATCAAATTCTGCACAAAATTCCAAATTTCCAGGTCCAAATGTGCGCAAATGTCAGTCAAACTAACTCAGCTGAGCAAAATTACATCAATACATGAAAAGCCCCAATTTTTCTTGGTCCAATGCCAAGAAATTTTTACTCGGATGAGCAAAATTCCAACAAATTTGAAAAATCCCCAAATTAATTGAGGTCAATGCGCACAATGTCTGCAATTTCTGACACAGATGTCACTGTCAAGCATAAACAACATCAAATCTGGGAAAAGCCCCAAATTTCCAGGTTCAAATTTGACCAAATCTGAGAACAGTGCTTGCGCGCGCGAACTCCCGTCAGTGGCAAAGGGGTTGCTTGCAGTAAACCTTTGAAAAATTTTAAAAATTTCTAGAAGAGAAAATGTGTTGAACTGCAGCCGTTGACCTGCGCTGCCCGTCAGATGCCACGCAGCCTTGCGTGAGCTGTCGCCTATTCAAAAACGTGACGAAACTGCATCCCGTGACCTGTGCAGCCTACGCCTGGCTGCTCGTGACCTGTTCGACTGCCTGCCTGGTCAAAAATTGACCTGTCGCCTGTCTATCAGGCTGTCGCTTGCACAAACGTGACCTGCAACACTGTCGCCTGACTGTCCAGCACATACACGTGCCTGGAAACAGTGACGACCTGACCTGTATGAGTGACGACTTACTGATTTCTCGCGAGCGAGGAGTTGGTGATGTCTCACGCGGACTTCGAGGAGCGCGAGCACCTTAACCTCAGCTCTGATACTAGTTGTTGGAGCGCGCGGGTAGCGGAAGCGTGAAGATTTGCAGCAGAGGAAGTGAATAGGTGAGTCAGAGTGAGAGTAAGAGTGTTGAACAGATTTGGGTGTACCAACAATGTGTTGGTACACAAAGAATAAAATGTATTTATACTTAGGGCCCGTAAGGGTGCATTCACATGTACAACATAACAATACACGTGTAAAATACACGGAGGTGAATAAAGGACCTTTACATCCCAACAATTCCTTTACAAGACTCGTGATTCGGATCTTGATATCCTAGCCAACTATGACAATTGCCTTGTGAGTGCAAGAAGCCAATCACAACTAAGTTCCCCAATTGCACGTACAACAACAAGTTCTACTCACAACAAAGTAGTTGCACACCACGAATATGATTGCAACTCCAAGTGCTACTTTACACAAAAAAATACAAATCTGGTTGCAATTGGGATTCATCAATATTGATTATGATTACAAAGTCATGACTATAGCAGCAACTAACAATGACCATCTATGGACCACTGGCTTTTACATAGTTCCAATTCCAACAACTCAAAATCCAAGAAAATCTTATAACCACCACTAGTATCACTTTTGTAACCAAAAGCTTTTATGGACCACTTCTGAAATCAACCTTTCTTCTTGAAGAGGGTGGTAATTCCCTGATCAAGCACTTAATTACCACACAGCAAATAAAGAAAAATGAAAATGCACAATTCACCTTGATAATCTTGGACATTGGACACCCTGTTGGCCCCAAACCTAGCGCCCCTTCCGGTATTTCTTTAACTTTGATTGCTGATGAAATGAGTACAAATTGAGATTTCACAATCTCCTTTGCTGTCCCAAAAGCCCCTTGCTGTAATAACAATCACCAAGCAATTCGGGCCATTTGCCCCTTGACTTTTTACCCAGGACTTGCATAATTGGAACCACAAATTGACCAAATGCTACCCCAATTTACAATGAATGGGCTGAGATCTGAATTCATTGACAATTACACAATTCCCGGTACTACATTCAATGTACAATGCCTTCTCCTATTGGCACAGGTCCTGAGGTGGCTATCAAACCCTAATTTCTACAAAAAGTTAAGGTTTACAGCAAAAATCCTCCTATTGTCCATGAAATATAGCTGAGATATTCCAAAAGGCTAAGAAATGTTTAGATCTTTTGAGAAATTACTAGAGAAGGTGATAGGAAGCCAAGATGAGAGAGAAATCTAATTTTCTTCATGAGAAAACACTAAAATCTGCTTGCCACCTACTCCAACTTGCATTTAATGTAGTCACCTACTGCTAGGCACCTCCAAAATGTTGTCTCAGTTACAATCAACCTGAGAGTGAGGAGAAGTAATTCTCACTCTCACAAGATCATGCAAAGATGTACAAACACATATGCATTATCTATTATGCAATGATAAGAACTGATTTCTTTACAGTATGAGAGAAGAAAGAGGGGAAGTCAGCCTTTTCTCATCGTTGATCAGCAGTACATGGATAGGGCTTGCTTCTTGTTGCTAAAATGGAAGAAAGAGCTCGAGAAGGAGGTGCTGTAATGATGATGGGGATGGATGGGGCCAGTTTCTGGCTATCTGTGGGTGCTGTACATGAGTTTACAGCAAAGAAAAATGATGCTGAATGAAGAAAAACGAGCTCTTATTTATAGGAGAGGGAAGAGCTAGTACAAAAGGGGAAAGTGGAGTAGCACAAGACAAGTGTCCAGCCACATGTCATGAGATGTGACAAGTGATGGGACACTTGGAAACTTGTGTGACAAGTGTCTTGACACTTGTCTCTTCTCTATGGCCTTCCTTTTTGGGCTGACCAAGAATAGAAACAACCAAATTTAGTAAGCACAGTCAGAGTACAGAATTTACTATTTTTAGAATGACATCCCTATTTTTTTAGGACTAGCATTTTTAGGCTAATTCGAGGCTCCTAAAATTTAGGGACCCCCCAATATGGGTGTCATATGAAAGCTTTTTCCGTGTACATTGCAAAAACGGTATCAGAATCTTCATGTGACTTTCCTATGCAAAGAAATGTGCATTTCAAGCTTTCAGACCACACATGCACATTGTACAAGCATTTCATGATCATGCCATCTTGTTGATTGTAACTGTCTGTTCTGGCGGATCTAGCCCACACTTCAAGGCATCAATCCTTTCTGTGTGCGAGTCTAACCCTGATATGCGTGAGCTCTGGTCACAGGCGCCCAATCGGGCCATATAGGTGGAAGTGTGAACTATCTTTTCTCTAACCCACCGCGTGGGTCCACCATAACCTGTGACCACTCATCAGTGGCCGGCTCCAATGCACTTTTCTTTATATCTAATTAGTGCAAAGGAAACAAATTCAATAAATCATTATATAGACAAATTAATGAAAAAGGATACAAATTCTGTTTCTATAGAGTTGTGACACTCGGTGACATTATCGACCTGTTGTTGACAGCCCTCTACTGTTGCATTTCAGCTGGGGACCTGCTGTTTCAGTCTTCTCACCTCCTGGATATTGACTGATGGCTGTATTGCTGTCTGCCACTCTTGTTGCCGGTCAACCACATCTAGGTTGCTGCATTGCTGTTTCAGCCATCTTCTCCACCAGAGGACTGATGCAATGCTGCCTTTTTGCACTCCTCAGCCTCACTGACACCATCTCAGCCTAAACAGCTGCGTTTGGCTTCCTATGCTGCCATTGTTACTTCAAGAACAGCACACACCAGATTTGGCCCTGAGTCTCAAATTTGGCGCTGAGTTTTTGTCAGGGGCTGTTGGACAGTCTTCTGCTCCTTGAGCATCACTTTGTTGTATCACACACCTCCATATCGGCAGTTTGCTCATGATTATCTTCATTCATCCTCATCTTTTCCACGAGTCCATTTGTTAGAGTTGTGGTTGTTTGTGTTGGGTGGAGGAGCTCTTGAATGAAGACTTATATCTAATGCACACACACACACACACACACACATAGAGTAAACAGGTGTAGCTCAGTTGGTTAAGTTGAACACATGGTGACCGAATGAGTTCAATTCCTACATTGGTACGGTTATTTAATGTAGAAATAGAGAAGGGAGATTTGAACCTGGGTTAGCAGGTTGATAGAACTAGTGGCTTGCCACCAGGGTAGCTACGAGCGAGAGAGAGAGAGAGAGAGAGAGAGAGAGAGAGAGCTCTCTTGACTAAAGGGGTGTAGCTGAGTTGGTTAAGTTGAACATGGTGGTGACTAGAAGGTCTTCAGTTCAACTTCTACATCCTGCACGGTGATTTAGTATAGATGTTACAAAAGGGAGAATTGAACGCGGGTCAATGGGTTTAAAAAAACAAGTGGCTTACCACTAGGGTAACCACTTGATCATGAAAAGAAAAAACAGAGAGCTCTTGCAATCTGTGCAGCCACACATGGAGGTTGCTTTCCACTTTTTGTGTTTTTGGGGCTGTTGCCATATCTAGACTATCCCAAATACGTTCATTTTTTATTCTGCTTCTGGAGTGCATAGTCACATTACTTGTCCGAGAGGCCACCTTCATCTTCAGTTTAGCATCATGGAACTCACAGACATTCTTTCCAAGGATGATTTGCTTTCTTGGCATGTTGTGGTTTCTTTAGTCTCCTTGTCAATCATATTGTCAGTCATATAGTTCACTTTTATTTTGTGTTTTTGGTAATTAATACAATTACCCTTTATTAAAAAGGAGAAGTCATGCAAGGACACAAAACTCATGCTGAATAATAGATTGTGTAAGATAGATAATTGATGAGAGTAGGGCCTAGGTTTTCCCCCAATCCTTTGATCCTTTCTAAATGTGCAAGGTGTAGAAGGTGCTCAGACCTAAGTGCACAACTCTATCACACACGTCTGTTCACACACAAAGGTGATAAAATAGCTAACGAACTCCCTTCGGGTCTTGAGTGACTGAACTTGTGACATGAAACATAAGGAAAGAGAACCTGGGAATGTCTTACCTTGATAGAGGGATGATACACTTGGTTTTGGAGATATTGTTGTGCAAATTGATCACAGTTGACAAGTTGACTGTACAGTCCAGTTTTGGAACATCGTATTGAAGTTTCTTTGAGCTGTGTTAAGAATTTCTTCAAGTATTCTGGTCATCTTACTTTTCTATATACTAAGATTTCTTAAAACATAGTCCAGTTGTCTTACTTTCTTAAATGCTTTGTAGTATGCATTTGTCAATTTCTGTGCTCATTTATTATTAGGGCCAAGATTGAGAATGAGAGGAGGCTGGATTCAAAGAAAAAAGCATCCATGAAGAAAGCAAACCGAAAAGCTGGAGGCTGGGATTAAGGTAAAGGGACAGCAAATAATATAACTGATTTGAGGCTGTAAATAGGTACACTCTCAACATGGACATGAGATTGTTGTATGAAGTTACAGAAGCTCAGTGAAAATCATCAAAGTGGATAGGGGACCTGGCAACGTAAATGCTACCTTATAGTCAAGAAGCTTTGCAATGTGTATCCTGGAGGGCAGGAGCCATAATGTTTTTGGCAAGGCATCATTTTGTAAAATTTATTCACCATACCTCTACGTTTATCAAGTTATTGTATGTGATGGGGTACTGCTGTAAAGCAATCATTCAATTTACAGCTGATAGTACTGAATACATGAACATTCTGTGGGATTATAACAATGCAGACATGTGCATAAGCTGAAGCCAGAAAGAAACCCTTGGTCTCTTCCATTTCTTTTCCCATTTCTCTTCCCTTTCTACTGCAGAGGTAGATATCACTGTGCATTATATAGAGAGCAAACGAAGCTCTATCATCAACTTGTCACAAGCTGAATGTGCAAAATAGTAAAACTAGTGTCTTTTGGGTGTTTTTTTGCCTGGTTTAAGAGGTCCCAAGTTCCAAAATGTTAGCTGTTGATTTCTTTGAGTTCACTCATACAAGCTAAAGGGAACAAAGTTTTCAACATTTATGATACGAGTACTGTCTTCAAAAGATGCAGAATTCTCAGTGTTATCGATCAAGTCCTGAACTGTCTTGTCTTTGCAGCCATGAAGCATGTATTTTGTGGCGTTAGATATCCGGTATGCACGGTAAAGGTTCATCAGAGATCCTTTCTTTCCCAGGAATGCCTGTTGGGTAGTCGTTCGTAGGCTTTCCAAATTCCCACTTTAAAATTGCTCGTTTCATGATACGAAGTGTGATGAACCTGCCATGGGTCCGTCTTGGGGTAGGGGTGACTTGCCCCATGGAACACGCCTCATGGGGTATTATCCAGCACTCCGCAATCCCACAAGTGTGCGGAAGCGTAACACGACACGGCACAAGAAAATGCCAAGTGAGCACGGGGTAAAAACAAGGGCCGCTCCCGAGGGCTGAGATTGTATTGCAAGTAGGCACAAAGGCAAAGAGAGGCAGAGGGCTAGAGGGACTTGGTTCACGGGTGAGAGTGGAGGTATCGACGCACTTCCAACTCGACTCGACACCGTGGGTGTGATGGACTAGCACAAGAGGCTCAAATCCCTAATGGAGGAGCTAATTGGACACGTTGGCTTGAGGGTAGAGCTTTGCAACTCCAAGTTGACTTGTACACTTTGATTGACATGATCTATGTGGGCTCCATTAGCTAGTATTGAAACATGAATTAAAGGCTTGATTCTTCAAGGAATTTCATAAATAGTTGATAAGCATCAAGTTGGATTGTCTAGAATGTCTCCATATCCTTCTGTCATATCTAAAAGATCACATTGCAAAGTGTGCTTGGAAAAGCTCAAACAGCTTTTGTAAGTGTGAACATATTCAATCTCTGGAGGATTGCAATGAAAATGCATCTCAAAAGTGGGAGGCCTCAAGAAGACATATATGACTCTTGTGAAAGCCAACAAGCAAATGAAAAGCAGGAGTATTGCATTGGTCCTATTGCAATCAATAGGTTCTTCAAAACTTATTGCACCTTGTAGATTTTGCATCTTTCAAACACTAATGAGAGCAGGCTTGGTTAGGAGTATGTTTTTAAAAGTATGCTTGGCTAGGGCTTACAACATAGGTCTAAGAAACTTAAATCTATTGTGTGGACAATTGTCCAACTTGCATGAGTATGAACGGCCTGTCTTGATGGGTTAGCATGAATTATCGAAGATGTGAGTATGAAGAAATAAGTTTTTCTTGTGTTATGGAAAGTGGTTTCTTTCACGTTTCTAGAGTACAACTTAAAGAAGACATGATAAGCTTTTGGTGAGCATGAATTGCAAAAGATGCAATGTTGAAGAAAAGCAATATGGAAAGTAGTTTCTTTGAGGTTTCATAAGTGCAACTTAAAGAAGACACGGCAAACTTTCCTCTCAAAGTTTTTTGTTTGTATGGTTTTGGGTTATTAACTTTCAATATATAGTTACTCCCATGTATAGCTTGCATGCATCGATTATTTATATAATATCTTGAAAGTGAGTCTAAGCATGTATTGAATTTCTAAAAAGGTGAGGACTCTTGAAAACCATGTGCACTTCTTGTTGGGTGGGTAGATTGGGACCATTTTTCCTTGAGATTGAAAGGGAAATTCTAAAGTTTTAGGCCCTTTCCTTTCATTCAACATGCAACTAATTTATAAGGATAGGGTAGGAGGCCAATTGTGAAATGAGTAACAAAAAGCAAACACCTTGGGGCTAGCAATGTGAAAAAAAAGGGAAGGATCTTGCTTAGGTGTTGCTCATTGATTTGCTTTAAAATGTTATAGGCTCTCAAGTGGAGAGCGTACCATTGCCTCCCAAAAATTGTATTCTTTAAAATTGCATTAAAGATTTTAAAAATAAAGAAATAAATATTAGGTCAGGTGTTCTATGATTGGTCCCCTTACCCTATGTCATCGAGCTTGCTTTGAGTTTGGGTTTTTATATATCCCTAACCTAGGTGTACAATGATAACTTTTTATGCTATTTTTAAATGAGAAGGGTTACTTACCAAGTTGTTTTTCCTAAAAAAACAGGGATTCAACATGCTTTTCTTATGGCTCCATTCTTTGTTACATCCTTGTTTATTGTTTCAGCCTAAAAAGAATTGCCCGCTTTGAACCTACCCATGATTGATTGCAAATCAAAACCTTTTGATTAATGTGATTGCACAAAAAGATGCATTCTCTTTTTCAAGGGATTGGCACCTTCTTGTAGTGGACTTTGCCTTGTTCTTTTGGTGTATCATTGTTGTCCTATATTAAGCTTAGGCTATATTTACCTTTTGCGTTTTTGTCACAAATATCTTTTACTAAAAATGTTATTTTCTTAAAAACAAAGAAGCAAAGATGCATTAAGGGACTTTAGAATACTGCAAGAAAACTCTCTTGGGTGTACTTCCAAAGCCAATGACTTTCCAAATTCTCAAATGTTAATGTAGATTGGCCAATACAATACAATGTAAAGAAGGCTTTGGTCTAAGGTCAAAAGATCAAACCTTGATTATAATTGTTCTAGTGACCCTGAGCAGCTTGGGATTAGCTTTGGGCATGCTTGGACTGAGATTGCAAGTCATTGCTCGTTCTTATAAACTATCCTTCACATAAGGATACCCTATTTGCCTTTCTTCATGAAAACATGAAGCTAAGTCAAATGTGCATCCTTAGATCATTTCTCCATTGAGAAGATTAGTTTTTTAGCATTGCATGTTATTACATCATGGCTAGGTGTGCTTGAGTTATAGACCATTCTTGTAGAGAAAAATTACCCTTAGTTGCTACATAGTGGGTAAGTGGTCCAATTTTTGTATTTTTTCATTTTCTTATAAAATATAGGGATATTTTCTTGTTTTTCACATGTTTCTAGCAGATGCACATATGTTAAAAAAAAAGAACTAACAATAGAGTGACATTCTAGTGCATTATATGCACTCTTTTCTAATATCCAAGTTTCCTACAAGTATAGCTTGTGCTAATGAGGAGTATTAGCTGCCAATACAAGAACTATGGCATTCGAGCAATGAAGTTCAAAATATTTTCATAAGTGTATTTTCGTAGTGATAACGATGCAAGTCAATAGGAATTAAACATCTTGGTATGTAAGCTTTTTGGATTGTTCTAGCATAACACCCATGGGGATTCTAGAATAGAACACAAATTCCATATTCCCCTCAAGGGCAAGTTTCTTTACAAATGAAACCATGTCGAAGAGGCATGTCCCAATATGTGTTTTTTCCTTTAAATTTATATTTTAGCACCTCCAAACATACCTTCTTCATCAAACAACTGATTTCTCTAGAGCAATGTTATCCCCTTTCCTGCCCCATACTCTCAACTTCTTACAAAGTAACTTCTTCACTTAAAACTTGCATATGGAACATGGTTAGTTAATCTAGGTGGGTGAGCTTGCTAGATGGTTTAGCATAGCACTCAAGGGGATCCTAGTGTAGTAGAAAAATTCCACGTTTCCCTCAATTTAAGCTTCTTTACAAATGGAACCATGTTGAAGAGGCATATACCAATCACTCCTATCCTTTTAATTGGTTTTGAGCACAATCAAATGTATATTCTTCGTCAAATGTTATTCTTTATAGAATACTTGCACGAGGAACATGTGTATTTAAAAGTTGCATTAGTAAGGTTAGAGGTATTACTGCTACATAAGCTCTTTGACTTCACACATTTACACTCCTACTTTTCTTTCTTATTCTATATTGTACATTGTTGTTTCATGGTGATTTAAAGAGGGAGACTAGCAAGACACAAAGGTGACCTATCATAGTAGTTGTAAATGGAGATGCCTTTTTCCTATTGGTAAAGTAAGGAATTAAATAATTATTATACAAAAAAGGCAAGCATTTGGTGTTTTGTATATGATTATTTGAATATTTATGTAAGGCATACTTTCATGTCTAAGCCATTTAAAGTGGCTATTGTCATCTAAGAGAAGAATTTTTGCATAGTAGGAAATGATAGTCTCTTGAAAAACATTCATAGAAACGACCCAATTTAGAATTTAATAAAAATTTGATGGTCTTTTTAGATAAGACTAGCTCAACATTGAGTACAGTTTTCCTTGACTTGTTGTGGATGGTATTTTTCTTGGGATCTTGAGGTTTTTTTTTTTTGCATGTTGGATTAAGTCGATAATGTTATTATCCTTCTTGTGATTATTGGCCTATGTCAATGAGAACAATGGCCCCATTTTTATGTCATAATATCCAAGTAGCACAATCTAAGACTTCGTTACTTTGTTTCACAATTATCCATTGAGTGTCCAAATCAAGTAATGCAAGCATACAAACTTGAAGCATTTTTATCAAAATACCCTCCCAAACTATCACTTGGAATTCGAAAAAAACTCTATCTCAAATTAAAGGTGAAATATGCTTTAGAAAATGATCTATAGTTTATCTAGAGGCAAATGTGTTTCCTTGGAGCAACTACACCATGGATGCAAAATGAAAAGCCTTCTCTTTTTCACTAATAAGCATTTCTCAAGAAATAAGCTACATACACAAGGAGTTCAAATAGAAACAATAGTTCGCTCCTCCCAACAAAACAAAGCCAAAATAAAAATGACACAGACATAAAGAATCACCTGGAGTTTGAACTTACAAGTAGAATGTGCAAATTTTGATAGTAGAAAACATAGCCTCTCAATAGATTTATAAAAAGGTGTATATTAGAACATGTTTATTTGATTCCCATCTTCCAAGTGAATAGCAAAACTAGTCATTATATGTTGATTACTTTGATTGATTAGCAAGTTGTAGCTTTGAGATAGGCTTGTAAGTAATTTACCCTTATTCTAGGGTCTAATTGTATCATATTTTTGACATCACAATGAGCTTTTCTTTGTTAGGTTTGATGGGGAGAAATTCATGCATTGAGGCTTGTCACTAACATGAGAGCTTAAAGAATGAGTTGAGCAATTTACAAGTACTCACTTGAAAGTATGGTACACATTGCTAGCAAGAGTGAACTAGTTATCGCAATAGGAGACCTATGCATTGACATTTCAAATCTTGTTTTTGTGTTGACAATGGTAAAGCACACCTTTGTGAGATATCATGCTGGCCAACTTTTGTACCACAACACATGGATATTGATACATTTTCATAAACTTGCAGTACTCATGTATATACATATCTAGGATAGTTTAACTTTGGTTACAACACTTAATTGTATCCATTAATCTTCGTTGGAGATATCTCTCTTTTGATTGCCTTAGGATAAATCATTGTGATTTTGATCACCTTGTTATTTCTATTAAAAACTTTAATTGGAAATACATAAGAATGTATAACCCTTTTTGGGAAAAGAAAGATATATATTTTCAAACAACCTCCAAATTTTCCTAGCCCATCTTGTTTTGTAGTGAGGATCTTCCAATGCCTTAAAGAGAACTATGACAAATAAGCTTAAGCACAATGGCATATTCCCCCAAAAATATTGTGTGTGATTTCACCCTACTAATGTGTACATTAAAAATCTAAGACTAGACCCAACTGATTGAACACAATTATCCCAAAATGAAACTTGCAAAGGATGATGTTTTAATAAAAATTGAGACCTGTATATAATGTGTCAATTTTAAAATGTTTGATTGGGCTGTGAACTCAATGTTTGATTGGGCTATAAACTCAATGCATGCACCCTTGAGGGTAAAGGCACCACAAAGTGGCCCAAACATAGGACTTTTCATTTGTAATTTGTGCAATGTTATATTGAGTAATCTATGTAGCCTTACAAAAAGAGGTCGAGCTTATCATCGTGGCAACTATTACAAAGGATTCAAGCTCTAATCAAGCTTTGCAACTTGGCAATTGTTACCTTCCAATAGTCATCTTTGGACTTAGCCTTAAGTAGAGCCAAAACATCATCACAAAACTTAATTGGTTGGCGGGGTATGAGAGTAGCTAGGGCTTGCCTTTGAACAATATTGCATTCTTGCATTCCTAAGTCTTAAGGATGGCAATGCTTCTAATTATTTGCCAAGGCTCATTAAAAAAGAGCCATTCTTCCCTTGTTCCCTAGTAATGTCATCCTTTAGCCAATAACTCATGCAATTGAGCCCTCAAAAGCCATCTTGAATATTTGGCCCAATCCTATAGCTACACTTTCATGCCTAAAAAAGGTGAAAACCCCACTTGTGGAAACTTTTATTGAGTGGGCAAATCCATCTCTAGTTGGCGGTATCATTTGGATAAGCCAAAGGAGCAAATTGTGCATGGTGAAGGGATAGCCTTCCATACCCAAATAGCTAGCTTTTTTGCCTTAATTGAAGCCAAGTTTTGATGATGCTTCACCTGATAAGCACGAACTTTGGAAAACCATCTTCATTCACCTTAGCAAACGTTGATTTAATTTTGGCTCCAAAACCTCATTGATAATAAAGAACTTCAACTAAATTCTCTCCTTAATGTTGGAAAGGAAACCCAATCCTCTTTGACTTTAGAGAATACTAACACTAGCCAATCCCTTTCTTTGTTCAATATAGCTAAAAAAATTGTGCTATATATTCAATGGGTTTCCACACCGCAAACAACGAGTGTCCCTAAGATCCTACCATATGGAGATGCCTTTGAAATATAATTCTTTGGTTTTCTTTGGGCTAAGTCCAAACATTACTCTATTGTCAAAATATGCTATTAGAAAAAGTGAAACCGACATATCCAAAGAGTAGTCCCCCTTTTCATGTGTACACCATTCCATTAGGGAAAGCAAGCATTTCTACGAGATCGAGCCTATGAAGCACATACCATCCAACAAGGGGAAACCCTTTAATTGATCAAGAGAAGAAATCAAGGTTCCAAAGTAGAGGGTCAAATACTATAGTAAAGACAAGCAAGGCTAACAATTAACCGTACTAAACAAATCTTGCTAGCACCAAAGGGTCCTTCAAATACCAATTGAGACATAACGCAAATGAAGCATAGGCAAACAAACTTTCCACCATCCTACAAGAAAACATCCCAAATCACATCTTTTTAAGTGTGAGAATAATTAAATCCCACCTAAAATCCTATCATAGGCCTTACTAAGGTGAAGATTGGACATGACAAAGTCCTTAGTTGAGGGATAAGGCATAATCTAGTGCTAAGACCATAATCATAATGGAAACAAACCTAGAAATCAACTCCAAAAACCTTCTCACCTTGGCACTAAAGGACTCATCAATAGTCACGGTATGTCCCCAAGTATGCTAGATAGAATTCTAGAAAAGGCATTAGCAATATCATTTGATGTTGTATGTTTTACCCCATCCTTATCAGCAACTTTGATTATCTGCTCTTGCAGGTGCTTCTCCTTCAAAGTACAAAAGAAGATGGGATTAGATGGTATCCCTTACATTCCAAGATAAAATATTAAGGCCTCCCATAAAGGTGTTTAGTGTTGGATTAAAGCTCAACATAAGGGAGCATACACATTGACAAAGGCCATGGCCTTGTCTAGCCAATCTTTTAAGTGAACCTCCATGCCTAGAGCTACACATGCTGGTGTTCCTTTGTTATTTTGCAAGATTGATGTAGCACATTGAGTAGGATTAATAGTCTTTTTGTTCTTTGTTCCTTTTCTTTATTGCATAGCATTAACACTATCTTTGGATTGTTTCTTGGCCCATGCTTTGTCATGGGCTTTGCTAATTTCAATCAATTGAACATCTTGAGAACTCTTGGAGGCATTTTCCAAAGCAGATGGCTCCTTCCTCTCCTATAGGGACTAGGCTGAGTAATTTTTGTGGTAGTCTCCCCTTTAACCTCTAGTGCTAGTCTCCTATTTAGCCTCCCTATCCACCAATTTACTGACCCTTTGAGGACAATTCCTAGCAAAATGCCTATTCTACTTGTTGCAAACATACCACGCATCTAGAAAAGGAGAGAATTTAAGCAATAGACGATCTCAATTCCAAATGCATTAGAAAGATCAAGCACCTATGGTTGCTCCACCCTCCTATCCCAGAGGATGCATGCTTTTCTATCACCACGAGCATTGATTGCAAGAGGAGGAACATAAAGGACTTACCAAGGGAAGCAACAATTAATTTGACCTCATTTTCCAAGAGATTATGTAGATCTAGAAATGGGACACTTTGAGAGAAAAAATCATTCTAGAGATCAACTAGTGGTCCAGGGCAAGCAATGCACAGTCTCCCATGTAACCCACTAAGCATACAAGCATCCATTCTCTCTCTTTGCATAACCCAAGAGGACTTGGAAAAAGCCTTTCTCATCTAGCCTATATTGAACAATAGTGCAATGCGCCTAAAAGGCTCCCACAAACCATCTTGGTAACTCGTCTTTGGACTATATTTTGCCCATAAAATAGATGAAGACCCTAGAAGTAGCAAACAATGACTCCATAGACAAAGCCATACATGAGGCTTATGCACCCACTTGCCCTCCCATAGGTTCACTTGCATTCATTAGAATGCCCTTGAGGTCTTTGGCCATAGCTTGAAAGAGTGCATTAACATCATAGGTTGGACATTTTAGATGTTCAACATAAGAAGAAGACATATCCACATCCTCACCTACCCAATATGGCTTTCCAACCTATTGGGCATCAGCTAGAGGGTCAAGAGGTCCTTTTCCCCTGCGTCCCTTGCTGATTGAGCTGCAGCTCATTGGTAAGGTGCAGATAATCTTTGAAATTTGAAGGGTATTTTGGTAATTCTCACACAAAAGTGAGGGTATTATAAGTTTTGTTTTTGGAGAAAAACAAGATTAAAAAGGAACTTTGGGTTTAGGGTTTACATCCATAGTTTTGCATGCGGCAAGAGCTTATGTTACCGATGGACCCACCTTTCCGGCATACCATCCCACAGATGTGTGCGGCCGCAGGTGTGATTCTTCGAGTCTAGCCAGTGATATCGTCTCGGATCAAACAATGGCGGTCGATATAACACGACTGAGATTGCAGGTAGAGCAGACGTAATTCCGCTCTCCTATCGATGGAAATCCTGAGAGATCATCGTTCGCTTGATTGCAAAGCGGGCGAGTATTCGAGATTGAAAAACGGATGCTGCATCCAGGTGGAAGCACACAGGGCTATGAGCTGCTTCGACGTCTTGAATCTGAATGTGGATGGAATTGGTGCAGATGATGATGATGATGAAGTGTATCTTTCAAGCTTTGCAGATGGACATTGGGAATTGAACCTCAATGAGGATGGAACTGGTGCAGATAGTGATGGTGAAGTACATCTTTCAAGCTGTGTAGACGGGCATTGGGAAGGGACGTCCAGCCTTTGCAGCACGACCCTTGAAGGTGCCAGCAACCGTGCCACTGCAGGTGCAGTGCTCCCTCAAGCCATCAAGCGCCCCTTCTGCAACAAGTGCAACAAGGCACAGAAACTGTGCATTTGCGATCGCTTGAGGCGTGTTGTGCAAAACAAGGTAAGGATCACAATTTTGCAGAATCCTAAGGAGAAGGATCATCCAATAGGCTCTGTGAGGATTGCCCTTCTCGGTCTTGAAAATGTGGCAGTGGTTGATGTTCCAGAAGTTCATTCAGGCAAGTCAGTTAGAGTTCGTCCAAAGATCCCTGGCTCGAAGAGGAGCATATCAGGCAGGGGTGGAAAGAAAGCAACATGGAATGCAGGAGTTGATACAGCTTCAGATGAACAGTTATCTGAAGAAGCCGAAGCCTTCAGAACTGTCAGATTACTGGAAGAGATATTTGGTGTTTCTTCATCTGAGGACTTATCCATGTTGCAACATTACAATGATCACAATGCTAATGAGGCTCACAACTTGTTGCTGACAGAGTTTACAAAACATCTGATTCCTAGTGGAGTTGCCCTCCTTTATCCCAGTGAAAATGCTGTTGAGCTATCTGAGTCACTGTCCAGTGCACCAGCAAATGAATTGACATTTAATTCAGGGGTTGAATTGCTCAAAGACAGGCCCAGCCACCTGATTGTTTTGGATGGCACGTGGCCTAAAGCTAAACGGATCTATTCCGAGAATCCTTGGCTTCAATTCATTCCACATTACAAACTACCTCAAGCATCCTCTCCCAGCCTGTACGAAGGGGTGAGGAGACAGCCAAAACTCGAGTGTTTCTCTACTCTAGAAAGTATTGTTTATGCACTGAAGTTATTGGAGCCAGAGACACTAGGGCTCGATGAACTGGTAGAGGTGTTCAAGTCCATGGTGGAAGATCAGAGACGATGCAAGCAACTGCGATGCTTTGCAGATGAATCATCTCAACCTACCAATGTTTAATATTCAGCATGTATTGATAGATGATGCTTTATTTGAGGGGTGGGTGCATATGCATAATGCCTTATTTGAAGGTGTGGGTACATAGCCTTAACCCTTCCTACATTCACATCGACCTCAACAACTGACAATTAAGAGGTGTCTAAGTTGTTGAACAGGGTTAGAAGAGAAGTTAAGAGGCAATTAGCTACAGCCAACATGTCCATGGAATGACCAGCTCACAGCTGACAAGTTTTTAGGGGCATCCAGAGCCTGGTCAACTCTGCAATAATGATATCTCCATGGTCAATTTTTGGTTTGAATATGAATGCCATTTTGTTTGCTTTGGTGCACCAAGTCCAAGTTGCAAATTGCTATGAGATATGTATTCTGCACTTGCTAACCCATTTGTTTGACTTTGATGCAGTTAGATTTTCCCAACTCTTCACCTGAGCACTCTTAGGTCTGTAGTATCTCAATCTTTAAGCAGATGTATAGAACTCTCGTGGATGCAATTTCTTGAAGGATCTCGTCTACTGGCACTCAATATGAAACTTTATGAACTCTTGAGGAGAGCATCTGCACGAGTAATTCTATCTTGGGGGAGTAAAGCGAAACCCTTTGTTGTACTGAAATCAAATGCACAATTCTGAAGTTTGTTGAAGATTAGTGACTAGTGATGTCATAGCAACCAACTTGGGTTCTACTTAGTCCAATTAGTTTTTGCTTTCTGGTTCTTTTTTTTACGTGTGTATTTTCAAAGGCATGCCACTTCCCTGGTTGCTTGCTTGGGTACAGTACAGATCCATACAATGCTCAGTTGTACCCTTGCAACCTGTATGTTTCTGTTCAACGGACCATGATGGTGGATGAACAGTGCTTGTCCTTTCCATTTTTTGCCTATTCCCAGCTGTTTTCTACCATCTTTTGGGGGATTTTGAATCACAGCACTTTCCCACTTCTCACTCAGCCCTCCACTTCTTACAACACTCACTTCTTTCCCTGCTCTTGCAACATCCTCTCCCTCTTCCATCTCATTTTACATTTTCCCCTTTCCTCTTCGTCTACCTCCTCTCTTCTCAATCTCCTCCTTTTGCACTGCATGATGTTTGAACTTTCAAGTAGTAAGTTACATTTTTCTATGTATATCTTATTTTTTCATATATAGAGGATGCTTGTATAATGGACGTTATTACTAAAGCTTGATTTTATAGGTGATATTTAAAAAGCAAAAAGCGTACGAATCATCTTCCTTTCTTCCCAAAATTTGCCTGCATTACATGCCATATAAGTTCATGAGTTGAACACATTGCACGAATCCTACATCACTACCTTACCTATTCCACACCTAAAAAACTACTCTGAAAAGAATATACAGAATTGGAGTTTATATGTAGCAATTATCTCATCTCTTGAAATTCATGATGCAGAGTAGAATATTTGTTGAGATTTTTTTACATGCATGGAATCCAATTATGTGCCCTATAATGTATTATCATAAACCATACATAATTGAAGTCTAGAGTAAAGCCCATGAGAAGAGTACCTATTTACAAGTTTGCAACTTGGAAGTGGAGAATGTGGTTTTGAAAGACTCACTTTCCAAAGTGTTTATGTGCATGGCAAGCTAGAAGGAACGCTAATAGTAGAGGTAGCTACAAATTGGTGAGAAGATTAAAATGAAATTACGAAAGTGCGAGAGTAGCTAAACAAAATCTAAACAAGCAAGGCAGCAAGTGAGGGAATGACAAACACTATCATTTTAGTAGGTAATGAAGGTACATTGCAAAAGAATAGAGACCATGCATGTTTAGGAGGTCTCCTTGCTAGTTAGCACGGTGAAACATGAGAGGAACTAGATGATGAAGACATCCAAGAATATTCAAAGTCACATGCTACAAATCAAATTAAGGCCAATTTTGAAAGCAGAAAGAGTTTCATTAGATGGTACCAAAAGCACAAAGCAAGGAAATAATCAAGCAACTTTGGAGTTTAGAAACATGCAAGGTATGAAATATTCAAATAATCAAAATATTTCAAGTGGACCAAAACATATAGCATAGGTAAACTTACACTAGCACAACCCACAACACAACTAGGTGAACTCCCCAAGGTAAAGGCGGCTAGTAAAGAGGGCAAGTTGGTAGTTTATCGAAGTTGCAAAGCCATTATAAAAGAGTTCAAAATGCCCAAGCACTAAATTGCTGTAGGATCATGATGTCATTAGTAACTTTTATAGCCTTAGCAATTGGATTTTTTTTTTTGGGATGCTAATGGTAACTCCAATGTGGATTTTAACTAAACTCTTGATGTGACTCTGTCTTACACATTTAAGACATCTAAAAGAAGTTAATGTAGCTTTATTCCTTTTTCTTTTTGTATGAATTTCACTCATAGAATCCATGACTCTAATGAGAATTTACACTCATCAAAGCTCAAAGGATCTTCTTCAACAAGGTATTGTGGACTTTTATCAAATCATTGACTTATTTTGATTGCATTGGAGCAATCTTATTGATCGGGAGCTGAAGATTACATGGAAGCAATCATATTGGACAAAGCTTTCTTGAAGTTAGTCTTATGATTTGAAATCTTGGTCTATTAATGGTGGTTTATGCTGAATGTTGATTGAATTGGATTCATCTACTACTTTCCATCAACATTAAAGAGGTAATTCCATTGCTTTCACCTTAATCTCTCTTTTCATTCAATTATTGAACTAGTCCATTTGTTCATAAGAGAGATTGAGTGGAATAGAACCTCTTAATTCCTATTGAAGAGCATGTAGAATTCAACCCATGACTGGTTATGATTGCTTGATGAGTTTCTTTCTTGTCCATTCAAATGTTGAAGCTCAATTGATTGTATAAATGCTACTCACTACCTACTTGACTTGGATTTTTGTTGGATGATTGAACATTGATGCTATAGGACTGAAATAATGATGAAAATGGTAAGTGGGAACATTGTAAAAGCAATGAGTCATTGCAAAAGGGTAATGCCCTAACCATAGCCCTTTCAATTCTGTCATTTTCCAATACTCACTTGCATTTCATTAAAGAATTTAAACACTTTTTCAATTAATGCATAGCAACCTTGTTTGATTAGCCATTAGAATGTACTTGCCATGTTGGTTCCCGTGAGGAAAAAGCGGATGCCAGGTGAGTCGGGAAGAAAAAAGAGAGGTGACCATCCCTTCCCAATTAAGACCTTAAAGGGGTGCACAACTCGGCTTGAGGTGGAACTTTGCACGCTCCTCTTGTGTCTCGGAGCCCATGCAATTTTCAATCTAGGTGTAGGTACATTCCCCATTATCAGAGTTTGGCACTAGTACAGCATTGTGTTGGGGTAAAAGGCCTTTGTGCCTGCGCATGTACACTGTGACTGTCGATTCTTTATTCATATATAATATGATAGTGCAATAAGGATGTCAGTTTAGTTGGACAGCACCTACATGGTGTGTGCTCTTCTCTCCCGCATCTTTCTCTTCTCCTTCTCCACTGTCATTGTATCCCCTTCAATTGGTATTAGGAGCTTGATCATGGAGCTTGGCCCGGTATTACTTCAGCCTGGATGGAATACCTAGAGCTTGGAGATTCAATGCCAGCCATGGCTTCTTCCCCCCGAGGTAAGATTTCATCTCCCGCTCTCCCCGGCCCTCATAGGCTCTTTGCAGGTGTTCCTTGGCTTCATTGGGTACCTTGTGTGTCCCGAATTGCCCCCTTATCCTTAGCATAACCAGCATACCCCACAGTAGCCGCTCATGTTTTTTTGCTCCTATTTCAAAATATGTCTCAAAAATCCCATTTTTTCTCATATCTCAGGCATTCGGAACCCGATTTAGGCAAGGTAATAGTCTAACTTGGGAATTTGGCATGCTCCGGACGCAATGGTAATGTCAAATCTGCCAAATTCTGATCACAGATTTTTTTGTAACAGATCTCTGAGTTGATTTACAACAAGAAAATGTCATGCTCTTAGCTTATGTGATGCTCCCGAGGCTTCGTATTTGATGCCCAAATGCTTTGGGGATGTTTGTCCAATGTTTTGAGATGCTTTGGGACTTGGTTTAAGCTTCCATAGCTCGATTTATGCAGGGATTTACTGCTGTACATTGTTTAGGCAGCAAAGTTTGATCAGGGATAGCTTATACATAATGCTCTTTGTTGACATTCGGGTGTCCTGTTGCATGTATTAATACTTGGTCATCATGGTTTATGCCCGGATATGCTATTTGAGAGCTATTGAGCCTTGATTTGGATGCAGACACTTTGTTGCTAGTTGGGATTTATGCTACCTTGGTTGACAGGTTATTTTACCTCCAGTTTGGTTATGCCTATGGTCTACGGGTGCTCCCGACTACTCGGGATGATATGCTGATGTATTTGGATGATGCCACTTTGATGTTTATGCTCCTGAATGCTTCTTGAGCAAAGAGTAGAGCTCAATTCTTGGTTCACTGTCATTTTCTTTGCAGTTGGCATTTCACTTGATAAGGTTTATGCCTTGTGCTACCCATTATGGGACTGATGTCTAATGTGGATGCTTTTCGGTTCGGCTACAATATGGCAGATGTTTGGGCTTGAATCGACTTACATTTGAGAATTTTGTGGAGCAATTTGAATTTGGTTGGCTTATCACTTATGCAGCTTGGATGCTATTTGGCCCTTAATGCCCCAATTATGGATCTTGGATTTACTTGGATGCAGTACATGTTTGAGCAGTGCTTGCTCCATTGTCTTGGTAGTTGGTTATTAAGCTTCCATTGCTCATTGATGCTTGGTTCTTTGCGGGTTACTCCTTGATCAGTGGACTTCTTGACAGTGCTTGGGTTTAGCAGTTATGGCTTTGCTGCTTTTATGTTGCCTAGCTTCTATACTAGTTGGGTTGCTTTTGCCCATACAGGCTAGAGAGCAGTTGCTCTTGATGCTTACCTGTCTATGCACTCTGTCTATTGCCATGTACTTTACAGAGCCACTTATTTGGATGTTGTTGTGCAAATACTTGGGCTTCTCCTGGAGCTTGACCATTGCAGGATCTTATGCCACTTACTGGTCTTGCATTGACTTGGATGCTACTATGTGGTTTGATGTATTGTAGAGTCATGTTTGCCATTATGGTTATGGGCTGATTTCATGGCTGAATACCATATGCTCTTATGACAAATGTCTTATGTTTTCCCGTACTGTGATTGGTTATGTCATGCAGTTGGCAATACGACTCTTCTTCATATGGGAGCTTTTGCATCCTTGGTTGACGCCTTGATGTCCTCCCGTATGTTGAGGTTTCATGAGCCTTTGCAGCATGCTTCTACCACTGATGTACTTGTAGATGATTGTCTTTATGAGTAGGTTTCCTCCATTGGGATAGCCCTCGACTTCTTGAGCTTCGTGGATGCTATGGATAGCCCTATTCATGATGACTTGGATTCCTTGTCTTCTTCTACAGGTTCTTCTACTTTAGATGTTGCTTGCTTCCATTGTGGGAAGCTTGGGCATGTGCAAAGAAAATGCTTTAGACGGATTAGAGAGCAGCAAAGACAAAGACAAACTCGACATGAGCAAAGAGTCAGAGATACAACATATGCAGCAGGTGTTACAACTCTTATTAGTGGTGAGATACATGCAGTTACCCATGATGATGCATTTGAGCATGTACTCTTGTCATCTTGTTTCCCTACAGCTTACTTGCTCAGTGATCAGGCCTATGCGTTTGATTGGCTTTTGGACTCTATGGCATCTTATCATGTTACCCCTCATAGAGCATGGTTCTCTTCTTACATGGAGGTTGACGGATGTATTGATTTGGGCCTTGAGCAGTCTTATGCTATTGCTGGTACAGGGGATATACACCTAGCTTTGCCTAATGGGACTTCTCTTATACTCAGGGATGTTTTACATGTTCCAATGCTCAGTAAGAGCTTGATTTTTGTCAGTCAGTTGGATAATGCAGAATATACTCTTTCTCTTCAAGATAGGTCATGGAAGATCTGTCGTGGTTGCTTGGTTTTGGTCAGAGGTTCTAGAGTTGGTTTTCATTACCCAGTGCACATCTCTCACGTGGGAGATTCTATAGTTGCAGTTATCTAGATACCCACATGCATTGTTATGGCATTATCACCTAGGCCATATGCACCACAGAGAGATGGAGATCTTGTCTCGTTTAGACTCATTTTTGCCTCCTATGTCTCTTATAGATCTTGATGCTTATCATGATTGTACTCTTGGTCCTTGTAGAGCCCCCTTGGCTTATGGCAATCATATGAGGCATGCTTCTCTAGATCTTGTCCATTGTGTAGTTTATAGACCTATGCCTTCCTAGTCACTTGGTGGAGTATCGTACTTTGTGACCTTTGTTGATCATGCTACCCACTGTGTTTGGGATTTTTCCTTGGTGCAGATTGAGGATGCTGCAATTATGCTTGACAGGTTTATGGATTCTACTGGTAGCAGGCCTAGGTGTTTGCACATGGATTATGAGAGTTATGCTCTCTCTCCCAGCTTTCAGACCTCTTGTCAGCAGTATGGCATTGATTTCTTGTGCCCACGGTATTATGGGATTGCTCATGGCATGTGCCTGACCTTACAGGCAAAGGTTGCTTCTATGCTTACCATAACTGGGTTATCTTATGGCTTTTGGACTAAGGCCCTTATGATGGCAGTCTATTTGGTTAATAGGACGCCGTGCTTGACCTTGGATGGTATTACACCCCATGAGGCATGGAGTGGCATGCAGCCCTCCTATGATTACTTGAGGATGTTTGGCTGCCAGGCATCTGTATGTATGCCACATGAGCCTATGTCACATAGATGTATCCTCCTTGGTTATGGAGATGGTGGCTTTAAGGCCTACATATTATGGGATTTGGATGCCTAGGAGTCATACGCAGCCATCATGCTATCTTCTATGAGACGTAGACACCTCTCAGGTCTCTTGATGAGTGTTCAGTATGCTTTATGGTTGATTTTACAATAGCTATAGTGCCATTGCAACAAGCTGCTTATGCTAAAAATGAGGCACTTATTGGCCCATATGATATAGCTATGCATAGTAGTCAGGGTCAGGATGTTGGTGGTCAGTTGCTAGACCCCTTTTGTAGGCTCATGAGAGCCATTTTCTTGTAGTTTTGCAGGTTGGATAGCTAGCCATATGTCAGTCTTCCGCTTCACTGAGGCCACATGTAGTCTTGAGACCCCGTTGGATGAGTGTCCGGGATGTTGGATCTCTTTCAGTGATTGACTCTGGAGAGTTTGACTGCTCTCCGCTGTCTTGTATGCGCTACGGTGATGCTATGCGCGGCTCTGATACTTTATAGCTGTTTATTGATGAGTTGTGCTTGCTTCATGAGAAGCATTCTTGGATTGCTCCATTGTATGTAGCTGTGGGATCGCTTATCTCCTGGATGTCATGGACTCGAGGATGCTTGACTCTTCTTCTGCAGAGGTTCCCGACACTTTTTGCACAACTCGCTTTCTGATTGGACGTTGTGTGAGATATCATGATTCCTCACCTTGTCTTTTTTTAAAAAAATTCTTTGTTTTCACTCCCCAGCCACATTGGCCTTTTAATGGGAGGTTGTTGGGGTAAAAGGCCTCTGGGCCTGCCCGTGTACACTATGACCGCCTATTCTTTATTCATATATAATATGATAGTACAATAAGGCTATCAATTCAGTTGGACAGTACCTACATGGTGTGTGCTCTTCTCTCCCGCATCTTTCTCTTCTCCTTCTCCACTGCCATTGCATCCCCTTCACATTGATCAGCCATATTCAAGGTTTCATAAGTGGTTGAAGGACCATTGGAAGAGGTGCAGGGCAGCTCCTATTTTTAGGGTATCTACAAGTATTGGACAGGGTATTCCTATAGGGTCAAACATTGTACTTACAGGTGGTGGACATGGTGTAGGAATTTTCTGTTCAGACCTGAAGATTCAATCACAGCAAATTCTGTCCTGATCCAAATTAGGAATTTGATAGCTCCATTTGAAGAGGGGATCCTAAGCTCCGATTTGAATAAAAAATTTGGGCGACAAGACATCAGGAGCTCAAGTTACTGCTAATTTTCCAACACTAGGTATGTTGAGACAACACCCAGACATCATACAGGGGGACATCGTTTGACATTGTTCCATCCAAAGTATCCAACCCAAGTCCATATCTTTTGAAATTTGGTATATCCCCATATAATAAGCTTCTCGTAGAGATATTAAGCATTGGGATTGGTGCTATATTCAGAGAGAAACAGGGGATTAGGTGACAAACTGTCTACTACTACATCACTGTCTCTTAATGGCCAGGAATAAGAAGAAAGATCCCATTACTGAGGCATTGAATGATGGTGTTAGAGACTTTCAAGAGGATCAAAATTACATAATTGAAGCCCATAATGTTGATCAAATAGATGAAGAATTAAGCATTGGGATTGCTTATAACACACATCAAGGACAACATGATATACATGAAGAGCATGCATGGAATGATTATTTGTTACTGTCAAAAGAGTTGGGACATGTCAATGAAGGCCTTTCTAAGGATTTGAAGGATTTGAATGGAGGTTTAACTCATATGAATCAAGGTTTGTTGCAAAGGATAGCACAAGTAAACCAAGGAATCTCTAATTTGCAGCAAAGCAACAAATCATTATTCCAAGAGCTCATCTCTGCCATAAAGGAAATTGGAAGTAAGCCACGAAGAGAACCTCAAACTATTGAAGATTCCCATGCAAATCCCTTTGTTGGTAATCCTTCCCATCCAAGCAAAGAGAAGTCTCAGCCAGTTATGCACACTTTTGAAAGGAAAGAACCATCTAGAGTGAGGGGCAACCATCATCCTTCACAAATTCATGGCATTCATACCCCAAGGCCTTAGTTTAGCAGTCCAAAAGATAATCATAGACATGAAAGGGAACAAGACAACAATCAATGGGATAATGATTATCATGGATGTGACCCCTTCTACAAGATTTTTTATCATCAGCCCTCAAATGCACAAAAAGGAAATGTAGTCAATAATCAAGTTCATGAAGGTGGAAGGCATGATGAGCAAAGATCAGGTCATGACATCACAAACCAAGAGCATGTTTTAAATGCACAATCTTCATCTCATGGTTTTGGGCCACCTACTTTTAGGAAAATTTCATGGAATAAAGACTCATGGAGACCACATTCTCATGGGCAGCCATCTTACAATGCAAAAGAATATAAGAAAAAGATCAATATCACTAATTTCAAAGGAGATAATACTTCACCTTCGAAATGGGAGGAGTGGATCAATAAGCTTGAGTTATACTTCACCCTTTATCTTAGAAGTGAAGAAGCTAAGATTTATTTTGCGGCTCTTCATCTTGAAGGTTACGCCCATACTTGGTGGCATTACATGCACAAGATTGGGAAAAACTCTCTCTTGGGAGGAGTTCAAGCAAGCAATGATTGATTCTTTGTGTCTCCTTTGGAAAAAGAAAGGTTTCAAAGAAGATAGTATGTATGCACTCAGAGAGGAATGTCCATTAGAGACTATTCCAACACTTACTTGAATCTTTCCATGTGTGTTGAAGGCATTTCAGATTTTGCTAAGCTGAATAAATACATTTTTGCTAGGCATTTCAGATTTCACTAAGCTGAATAAATACATTTTTGGTCTTGATTCTGCCCTATCATCAGAGATAGGAGCTCAACAACCAAAAACATTACATCAGGCCATACAATTGGCTAAAAGATACTCCTTGAAGTACAAGAGAGATGCAGGAAATTTCTAGGAAAGGAGTACGGGCAATAATATTTTCAATCAACATACAAAATATGGGCAAGTTTTCAATCAATGAAGAGACTCTTTTAGGCATGAAAATAGAGGTTATAATAGTCAAAACAATTATAACAGCAAAGTGCCAACATTTCCCACTGTTTATGCCTCTAAGCAGGGTGGAAATTTTGTACAAAAATAGGGGCAAACTTTGAGAAATGTGGCTGAGCCAAGAGGTACTTTTTCAAGAGCTAAAAATGCTCATAAACTGCCCCAAAACAGTTCTAACAGTAACTTCCTTCCTCACAACAAGATTAGAGAAATGCATGCAAAAGGATTATGCTTCAAATGTGGGGAGAAGTGGTCACAAGATCATAAGATGAAGTGTAAAGCTAAGAACTCAAAAATCAACATGGTGATTACTCAAGATGAGGAAGTGGAAGAAGAAGAAGATCAAGAGGGGAATTTACTGCATGTTGAAGCATACCCAATGCTTGAAGAGATTTATGAAGAAGAGTATGCCACCAATGAAGAATTTTATAATCCCATGGATGGATTTCCATTTGATCCAGGTGGTACTCATGATTCTCATGGTTCCTTGTGTATCATCTCACATGATGCATGGAACAATTGCAAAGGAGAAAATACACTTAGACTCAAAGGTTTCATTAATGGTAAGGTTGCACATATTTTAGTGGATACGAATAGCACTCATAGCTTTGTTAACACCAAATCTTCCTTGTGGATACAATGCACATATTAATACGGACTCTTCCTTGTGGATACAAGTTTCCAATGGTGCATATCAGCCTAGTAAAGAAGTGTGTCCATGCACTTTATTTGAGTTATCGCCCTCTTGCACAATACAAGTAGACTTGATCACTTTGGATATGGGACCTATTGACATTGTCATTGGATGTAATTGGCTGAAAAAACTTGGCAAATTCACCTTAGACTTAGAGCAAATGCAAATGGGATTTAATTAGCAAGGACAGCACATAGAGTTGAAAGGCATAGACCACAAACAAATAGAACTCATCTCCATGAAGAAATTGCGAAAAGAAATCAATGCCAAGTCATGCATCTTCACTCTTTTGCTTGCAAAAGTAGATGAAGGGCAATCAACAAATCAGCCATCTTCTTCTTCAAAGAAAAGCGATCCAAGATTGGAAGAATACAAGGATTTATTTCAACCACCATCATCTTTACCTCCAAAGTGAGAGGTTGACAATCCTATTGATTTGTTGCCCAACACAAAGCCCATAAACAAACCTCCCTATCGCTTGTCCAAGTTTAAAAGGGAAGAAGTGGAGTGATAAGTCAAAGAATTGATGCAAATGGGTTTAATCCAGCACAGTCAATCACCATTTGCCTCTCCTATGCTCTTAGTAAAAAAGAAGGATGGATCATTTCGCATGATCGAGAATTGAACAAGTCAACAGTCAAGAATAGGTATCCTATTCCCCGAATTGATAATCTTTTGGTTGAGCTTAAAGATGCAAAGGTCTTCACCAAAATAGATATTTGATCGGATTATCATCAAATTCCAATGAAGGAAGGAGATGAGTTCAAAACAGCCTTTAGGACTGAAAGAGGGTTATACCACTTCTTGGTTATGCCATTTGGGCTTTCCAATGCACTTGCTACTTTCCAAGCCCTCATGAATAAAATATTGTAGCCCTTCTTGTTCAAAATAGTCATTGTTTTCTTTGATGATATCCTAATCTATAGCAAATCCAAGGATGAGAATTTGAAGCATATGAGAGAGGTCTTTGACATATTACAAAGACACACACTCTTTGCTAAGATGACGAAGTGTTCTTTCATGGAAGATGAATTTGAATATTTAGGTCATGTTGTGGGAGAACAAGGGATTAGAGTGGATCCCAATAAGGTAAAATGTGTTAAAGAATGACCTACTCCTATGAATGCAACCTCTTTGAGAGGATTCCTTGGGTTATCATCCTTCTATAGAAGGTTCATCATGAATTATGCTCATGTGGCGGCTCCATTGATGGTGGATAGACTCAAAAAGGAGGCTTTCTTTTGGGACTCCATCGCCAATCAAAGTTTCAATGAGCTAAAATCTCTTCTAATTTTAGTACCCATCCTTGTATGCCTGGATTTCTCTAAGGAGTGTGGATGCTAGTGGAAGAGGAATTGGGACTGTTTTATGTCAAGGTCATGGAGTCATAGCTTATGAGAGCCGAAAGCTTGATGACAAGGAGCGTCAATTACATGTTTATAAGCAAGAGATGTTAGTAATATTGCATGTTATCAAAAAGTGGCATCATTATATCTATGGCAGCCATTTCAAGGTCAAAAGCGATCATTGTGTGCTGAAATACTTCCTTTCACAACCAAATTTATCTCCCAAGCAACGAAGATAGTTAGCTACTCTTCAAGGATATGACTTTGAGATATCTTATATGACTGGAAAAGATAATGTGGTGGCGGATGCCTTATCAAGAATGTGGGCATGTTCCATTTCTACCATTTCAACTGTGCATAAGGATTGGATCCATGACATTCAAGATGAGTATTTGCTTGATGAGCAAGCATAAAAGATGATAAAGGAATTTCAGCAAGGCAAAGGAGAAGAGCGTCCAAGTTTCAAATGACACAATGGTCTTTTATGGTATCGTGGTAGAGTATTCTTGACACCACAATCTTTTTTCAAAGACCGTATCTTGCATGAGATGCACTCTTCACCTTTAGCGGGACACCATGGGTTGTTCAAAACATTTGACAATATCCATAAGAGTTTCTATTGGAAGGGCATTTGGAGGGATGTTAAGGATTATGTTATGCAATGTCTTCCATGTCAACAAAATAAAGACTCTTCTCTTCTACCCTATGGTTTACTTCAACCACTTCCTATTCCTCAAGGCAAGTGGACTAATATTACAATGGATTTTATTGTGGGATTACCTACAACAAAGCATGGGTGGAATAGCATTTATGTGGTGGTGGACCAGTTGACTAAATCAACTCATTTTATCCCTACCAAGGCTCAATTTATAGCAAAGCAAGTGGCTGAATAGTTCATGAAATATATTTTTAAGCTTCATGGTATGCCATTGAAAATAGTATTCGATCGTAATACTAAGTTCATGGGAAGTTTTTGGAGAAGTTTATTCACTTCTATGGGAACAATTTTGACTCCTAGCACGGCATATCATCCCCAAACCGATGGCATAACGGAACGTGTCAATAAATGGTTAGAAGTCTATCTTTGTCATTTTTTCCATGACACTCAAGCTTTTGGGATCATTGGTTACATCTTGCTGACTTCTGTTATAATAACACTCATAATATGAGCATTGGTATGTCGCCATTTGAAGCGCTTTATGGATACAAAGTGCAAATACCTTTAGTCCTTTTTCATGAAGACATGAATCCACAAGCCAAGGCTGAAGTTGAGAAAATGGAAGCTCTTTTGCATCAATGCAAGGAAAACATTAGGAAGGCACAAGATGTTATGAAGGCTTATGCTAATGAAAGGAGGAGACCTTTGGAGTTTGAAGAAGGAGATTAGGTATTTCTCAAAGTGCCTAAATCTAGGTATGCTTCTCTCAAAGTAGTCATAATAAGTTGTCTCATCATTACTATGGGCCTTATCAAATCCTCAAATGAGTTGGTGAGCTTGCATACAAGCTTGATTTGCCTTCTTAAAAAAGGATTCATTCTACCTTCCATGTTTCCCAACTTAAGAAATATGTGGGTCCAGCCATAAAGGTTTTAGAGGAGTTACCTCCCATAGATGAAGATGGTCTTATCATTTATGAGCTTGAAAAGGTTATTGGCAAAAGAGAAAAGGTTTTAAGGAACCGTTCGTTGCTAGAATAACTTATTAAATGGTGACGTTTGTCCATGGAGGAGTCTACTTGGAAACCATCATCATACCTTGATTCTTTTCCATGGCTTTTGTAGGAAACAAAGTAATATCTGAACATGACATCTTGTTGTATTAATTTTTTGTCATAAAAATAATTACTCTACGGTCATCAAAATTGGATTTTTATGGCATGGCTAGATACTAGAGATTGTCCTCTATATTTCTATAGCTCATACATGGTGATTGGACATTTCTTCTTCAAGTTATGGCCATTCTTGTGCAGCAACTTGTTTTGGACAGTTTTCAGCAGTCAATTCAAATTTCATACTCGTACTTCATTGACATATGAGATCTTCTTCAGTTTGGAGTTTTATTATTGCATGGATTCATTACTTACAGAGCTATCCTTGTAATCTTTTCTTGTAAATTGTTCCAATTCTAGCTTTGAGGATAAAGCTCTTTTAGGTCGGGATGGCTTGTAATGAAGCATAAATGCCTTGGTCTAGAGTAGGCTAGGGTTAAGTATAAAAGGTGGAGATGTAACATGTGAGTCATCTTTTTGCCATTATACAACATTACTTATTTGAGGTCTCAACCTCCCACCATCTAAGAGGGTGAATAGTCTTTGGCCACCATAGCTTGGGATGCATACCATGCTGCAGCCACTCATCATTTGATTCTCAACCAACATTGGTAATATCATTTCATGCCTAGCCACCTTTGCTATGGTTCCTTAGCATTTTATGTCTATTTCTTGTATTTTCAGTTTAATGGCTTTCTGTGGGAATTAGCTTCTTTACATTATCTTTGATGGAGGTGCTGTTTCTTGGATGTTTAGAGTGTAGATATACATTGCCTTCTCTACTATTGATACTGAGTACATTGCAGCCCACTAAGGCTTGTCAGGAGACCCTATGGTGGGCCGCTTGGTTATAGATCTTAGATATGACTCTTACATTGCATTCATTCTCTATGATTGCCATCTAATTGGCATGCAATTTGATTTTTTGTAAAAGAACACCATGACACTATATTAGGGAATTTGGGAATCTCCCAAGTCCCACTTTCAAATAAGGGATAAATATTTGGCCATGTGGCTAAATCTTAACCCATGCTTCAAAGTGGGACTTGGAAATATAATCTATATAGCAAAGGGTAGACTCCACTTTCAAGTAAGGGGATAAGATTTGATCATGTGGCCAAATATTAGCTATATTAGGAATTCTCAAAGTGTATGAGAATTCCCAAATTCCCTAATATAGTGTTCCAAGCATATTGAGGTCCATTACCACTTTATCAGAGAGGTGGTTGAAGATAAACATATAAAGCTGATCAAGATCTCTACAAATAAGAGTCTTTTTGATTGTCTCACGAAAAGTCTCCCACTAGAATATTATGCCTTCCTTAGGAAGATGATGGATGTAGGATAAGATGACATCTATTCCTCATCTAGTTGTACTTATATGTACACATTGTACTTTATCACCTTTTTTTTATTGTTTCCTCCTTCGGTACATTTGCCTTTAAGTAAGAGGTTGGGGATTAAAGGCCACCTATACCTAGCTACCTATATTTATATTGTACTTATTGCCCGCACACATGTACACTATAGGTGACGGCGACGCATCATCGTCACTTTACTCTTTATTCTTACTAGGATAATAGAATAAAGGAAGGCACATTACACATTGTGATTATTCGAGTTCTCACATACCATCTTGCTCTCTCTTGCTCCAAACTTTGTAGCTCTTGCTTCTACTTGAACTCTTCTCTCTCTCACTCCCTTTTATGAGGAACTTCACATTGCTAGGATGGGACTTGGGTTCCAACACCTTGGTTGATCCCCCATGACTGTCTGTTTGGCATCTAATACTTGTTCATTTCTTATTGTCTATTCCTTGGAGCTTTACATTTGGCATTTGGTAGTGGATGCTATGTCTTTTGATGCTTGGATCCATCCTTTCTAAATCATTTTCTCCCTCTATTGTTGACTATGCTTTTTATGACCTTAAAGAAGAGTAACAATAATATTTCATGATGCCTAAATTGGTATTTGATTGAGAAATTTTAACTTCGGGTGTGTGATGGTTATTTTTTTGGTTTCCCCATCTAATTCACCTTAGGGTGAGTAGAGAGAGGCTATAACTTGAGAAGTTTAAGGGTGTCTAATCGGAAGACTTTAGCTAGCATGCATTTGAGTGTGATGCCATTGTGCCTACCCACATAATTAACCCAGCCATCAAATATACTTTTGAGTGTCATCTCAACACAATGTGATCTTGTATATCGAGTTTCCTTAGAAGAAAAAATGCCACTATAACAAATTTGAGACTAGAAATCATAAGGTATCAACAATGACATTTCTACATTGTTGGGGTTTATGATTCACATAGAGACTAGTGTTCAAGGTAAAGGTCATCAAGTGTGAGGGGAGTATGTTACTGCCTAGAATGCATGATTATGATTTGTTGTATGTTTGGCATATGCAGATACCCTTAGAAGGATTGGAGTTGTCTTCATATTAGCATAAGGATTGAAGAGGCACATATTTGCATGCATCTTGAAAGGAAGTTGGAGTTGTGCAAGGGGAATGGAAGTTGAGGAGAGAGAAGGAGTTCTTGTCCATTATTCTATTTCTTATTCTTGTGTGTATGCAATTATGGCAGTATGACATTGTGCCTTTTGAAGATAACAAAGACATGGCTACTTTCCCATTTGCCTTATTCTTGGCTCTGGGTTTCTTTGCATTTCTCATTCTCCTTTCCATGTTCTTGTGAGAAACACACAGATAGGTACCAAATAACACTTGGGCGATCCTGCCATGCTGAACTAATGGGTGTTTTGGTGGAGATTCGAAGATTCGGTGAAACAAGATTTTAGCTTGGTAGAGCTTCGAAGATTTGGTGCAACACAATTTGAGATCCATTTCAGTTTTTAGCCATGTCTGCACGGGCAAACATTCAGGTTTTACCTTCAGATTCAAAGTTTTGGTTGTGGTTCTGCTCTTCGAGAATTATCAATGTTGTGGATTCAAGGCTGCATTTTCAGATCTGTGGTAGCATGCAAATTTACAGGCTCTGTTTAAAGGGGTTCAAGATAAGTCCATAGTTTGAAACCTTTAGGGTTGTGGTTCATAATTTGAAATGTTTATGGAAGAGGAGGAGATCATTGTAGTAGATGGGATGTAGTCCTGAATGCAATCTGCTCATGACTGCGGTTTGTGGTGTTTACAAGTTTTCATTGATATGGGCTCAAACGATTCAGACTGAGTTTAGATTGACAGTTCACATATGTGTCATGATGCAGTGAAGTTTGAAGGGTTCTGCTTGGAAGTCTCAAGATGGTTCACAATGTCAAAAATTCAAGTTTATGCTGGAAACCGGAATGTTAAGGGAAGAACAATATCTTAGAAGTGTAGAGAGCACAATTTGTTGAAGGTGCAACAGATGAAAATAAGAGGCAGTGAACATAAGGTACCCCTCATCCTTCTGTATCCCAAAAGGAATTGCAGAATTGGGAGATGTTCTAATGTCAAAAGGGTGAGGGCAATGCTTAGCCTTTCCTAGAAGAGGAAGCTACTATGGTAAAGAAGTAACAGAGAAGAGTCATTGTTTTGTTACCACCAATGAGTCTACCCCAGCATGTATAGGATTTTCCCATACACATGAAGTCTTGCAGGCATACTTAAGAAAATCAAATAGCAGAGCAGCAGGCAGTTAGGTGTTGGTCGGATCATATACATGCATCAATAATAGCTCATACTTGAACAGAATGGATGTACAGTGTTGCATTCATTGGTAGATCCTCAACTAGTAGTGATGATTGAGGAGATGTAGACGAAGAAGGAACTATCTTGTATCCTACAACTAAGAAGAATTGGAAGATCTTGTGCCTTTATGCAACAAAGCAGTTAAGCAGTAGTTGTCTTTTGGGAGCAAGAAGAATTGTAAGAAGTAATAGTAGGTGAAGAAGATTAGCATAAAGAGGAAGAAGAGGATGATCATCTAAGTTACTGCTTGACAAAGAGGAAGAGAGGCCTTGCCATAGTAGTTTGAGAGAGGAGTTTCTCATGCTTGAATACTTGCCCCGAAAGAGAGGATGTTAGTGAGGACACATGAGCAAACGTGAGATGTCCAGTCTGTCTCAGAAAATTAAGCACAGAAGGATCAGAATCTCATATTGGACAATCTAAGTTTGGGGAAGGGTGTGGTTGATTGAGAGATCCTGCCTATCTCCTCCAGGATGTGGCCGCCAAAGTTATCATAATCAATGGCAAAATACCTTTTCCTCTTCAAGGTGGAGAAAATCTGAGGGGGTATTTCATCTGACAAGAGATTCTTTTCCAGCCTAAGCATTTGAAGGTTTGTAGCCTCACACAATGAGCTTGGGAGAGGTCCTTTGAGATTATTCCCTGTTAAGCTAAGAGACTCATGATTCCCCAAGGGATAGTACCGACCAATAAGTTGTTAGATGTGACCAACACATCGCTTATGATCAATAGCCCACCAGTGCACATAACAAAGAAGGGATTTTGCACAATGATCTGGATGGTTTTGTGCACAAGCAGGCCTTCATGTAGTAGACAAGATAACTATGATCTGGTAGATCTATTGTGTATAGCCTTCGAGGAGCAACTCATAAATGAAGGGGAGATAAGGTGAAAAGACAAGTAGATGAAGGCACCATGCTCTTTCTAAGGCTGGTTACACCTGGAATGGCGGATGCCTACTTTGCAAGTATTAACCAATCAAAATACTTCTTTAGGGGTTGGGAGTTTGCAGTCTTACACTTTGCAAGTATTAACCAATCAAAATACTTCTTTAGGAATTGGGCGTCTGCAGTCTTACACACACTGGAGAGGACATGACCTATTGTTTACTTGTTAAATATGTGAACTCTCTGCCCACTTTTGGATGGGGAGTCTCTCCCACCCAGTTTCTAAAATGATGGACAAGGGTGCACTTTTGGTATTTGAATATAATAAATTTACACTTTTGAATATAATAATTTTTACTTTTTTGTAAAATGTGTCCTTTTGGTGTATAAGGGCTTTGTTCCCATGTTTGCCCCTAGTTTCAAAAATTGCACACCCACACTTTTGGGCAGGGGTTGGGCATTCGCCATTTGGTGTGTAACTAGCCTAAGGAGGAGAACCACAACAAAGAGGGCTCACGTTTTCTTTTTCTTGGTTATTTTTGTGAAGTAGAAAAAGAAGCTTATTCTCTTTGCTCCACAAACCCTAACTTCAAAATTTTAAAAGTCTAAGCCTTTGTTTACATGAGATCAAAGTTAAAATAAGTCCAAGCTACACAAGATGAAGATCTAGAGCATCATTTCCATTGCAAATATATATTGGAATTATCTAAAGAAAAAAAGCACAAAGAACAAAAAAGTAACCAGGGTAAGAGACAACATTGACATCCTAAGTCTTACAATTTTAGAGTTCATACTATTTTCAAACCATATTAACATGGACAAGATGCATTAAGTCAAGCTGTAGATTTTTAAAGGAACCTAAGCTTTAGAACATATGGATAACGGAAGAAACATAATGCATCCACAAAGCCTTATCAATAAGGGTGTTTACAAGCAATCCCTTAAAATTTGAAATTCAAAGTAGCTCATAAGGATTACAACTACAGGAGTAGTCCACCTCAACAAACTGAATCGCAACTACTCTATCAATGTGGTTCCATAGAGCTTATAGAGGTTGGAATTTCATGCTACTTAAAGGTAAATGAATGCTTGCATTTCAAAAACCTATATGTTTTTAGTTTTAGCTGGATGAAGGAAAAGAAGTCGTTTTCAAAAACATAAATAAAGTGTCATGCTAATCAACTCCAATGGGAAAATCTAAAAAGAAGCATAAGAGATACAATGTGTGTTTTGAGCATGGAAATACTTCAAAGCGATGTTCATATGTTCATTAGTCTTGTGGGACAAAGGGATGTTATTTGTTTACCATCTAGGTCCATGGGCATTGGTACCTTCTAAGTCCATGGGTATTGGTGCCTAGGTTTGGGAAAATCCCTTTCATATTAGCACATGTCTAAGCAACCACGTTCTTGCACTCTCTTAAGAGGTCAATCAAATCTACCTCTCTTGAGGTTTTATGTCTTCTCCTTTAACATTAGATTAATTTCTTTGCCTTTATGGGCCCTTCATCTACATGCTCATTGGAAGTGCTAGGTTCTCTAACAATCTTAAGCAAAGCAATTACATCATTTACTTTTCTAAATTTGGTAAATTGCATTAGCACACCCCAAAGGGGTTTCCCAACATTCAATACATTATTAGAAGGGACTACTTGCAACTTACATTTAGGCTTGGTTGTCCTCTTTGACTTAGCCTTGGTGGGTGACACAATATTAGGAGTTGTCTTGGGGAGACATAGGTCCCCTTGTGGCATATCCATATTCAGGGTGGCATACCCACATTTAAATGATTACTTCAATATAGTTTAACTAGTCTATCTATTGACCACTCAAATTGTTTGCATTGACTAAAGGTTGTTCTATCTTAGGGTGGTTCTCATCTAGGAGTGGATCCACTATGATTTGTTTTATCACATACTGATTGAAATCACAATCTAATGAACTGCAACACATAATTAATAGGCCTACCATGGTTAAGAGCTATCACATCTATGTGACCAAGTTTCATTCCCTAAGAGCCTAATCAAGATTCTCCATGGGGCTCTTAGCTAAACAACAATACAAATAATGGAGAATCTAGCTCAACTCTCCATTGGTAGTAGGCACTGCTGGGGTCAATCATTATTTGAGGAAGACATGTTCATTTCAAGAAGGGGAGTTAGTCTCTTCAATAGTTTCCTCATTGATATATGAAGGGCAAGAACAGTGTCTTCTTTTTCTCCATAGACACTAGCTTCATCAAGCTTCTTACTTGTTCATACAAGCATGATCAATATTGTCTTAACACTTGATTCTTATGTTGTAAGCACCTTTCATGAAGTGGGGTCTGGTTAAGGTTACGTCTATTGATAAGAGGAAGTATTCTTCTTTTCCAAGTATTGAGCATGACTAAGATTATGTATGATTCTCTACATTTCAATTTTCTCTCAACGCACCACTAGTTCATACGATTTGAGCATTAGATCTTGTCGATCCTAGGGTCATTAGCAATTGTTTCTAATATCTTTTATCTTCATGTAGCCAAACTATTGGCTCCTCCATATTTTAGACTGTTGAGTTTGAAATGATGAATTTCTAATTTAATTTCAAGGAGAAGTGTGAAAAGAGGTGGAAGGTTGGGTTTGTCAATCACTGTGTCTTGCCTCCCCTTCTCTTTCCTTTTTTATCCACAATAGGTATAGAGTAGCTAGCACATGTTAAGATGTTTTCAAGGATGCTTTTCTAATGTTTCAAGGTGCAAGAGGATCCTACCATGTTGTGCATCAAAAAGAGGAGCTACATCAAGAAGAAAGCTAATTCAGGGATGATTTTGCAAGGGTTTTTGACAAGTTGTGGGTCAAGGTGGTGTGATAGTTTCGAGGAGGGAAACCACCCTCTATATTCAAAACAATTTAAGCCAATTTGTGGCAAGTTTGAAGCAAAGCCTACATGTAAAGGTGGAATCAAAATGTCTCAAGAGTTTTGAAGAAGCTGTGTTAGTGGCTAAAAGTGAAGGAGTTCAAACTCTTGAAGCTACAAAAGCTATTGTATATTAACAAGCATGTGGTGTATTTCTATTTTGGAAAGCAGTGTGTGGCATCTAGGCCCAAACTACCTAGTGTGCATAGGAGAAACACTTACATTTCCCACCTTGTGTTCATGAGAAAAGAGAGAAGCTAGATTTGACTTTTGGTCACGGTATCTATCCAATGAAAAATGTAAGGAATGTAAGTGCTATTGAGGACCTAACTATGTGCAAGGAGAAGAATGGAGAGCTTATGATGAGAGATATATTGGAAGTTTAAGGAGGAGGACCATAGAAAAGCAACTAACATGTGTCCAACAAAACCCTAACATTGATGTTTCTTTTATTGATGCTTGTTTTATCCTTGAATCATGTAGTCCTAATGATGAAAAGCACGTTGCTAATGTTTTTGTTTGAACATATTAATGAGAAGGTAGCTCTCAAAGAGCCTCTATGTTTAGAACTCATGTATATAGATACAAGTTCTGGATGAGAAGAAGGGGTGTTCCATGTGCTTATAGCAGCCATGAGGACAACAAGAAAGAGCCTTTGTCTAATGATTGTAGAGAGAGGAAGCAATGCTTTTATGGAAGAGCAATGCCATATCATTGCAAGCAAAGCAATGACAATCAATGTTCACATGCAAGAAGAAGGTGTGTATGTGTGTGGTATCTTTATGTAAGTTGGATGTTGTATGGTCAACATGGCATCCCAGTGCATGTGCAAGGATAGAAGTGTGTAAAATTATGAAAAGGAAATATATTTCATTCACAAGGTAGCCAACCTCTAATTGGCATGAACATGCATGTGATAGGCTACGTAGGATGGCCTTTTGATGTAGAGAAGCCAATGATGAGACAAGCCATGAGGAGAACAAGGTGTATGTTTGATCCTGGTGCAAAACATAGCAAGTAGATGTGTTTTGTTGAACGTACACATGTCTTAGCAACTATAGGGAGGGGTAATATCGAGACTAAAAATGGGCATGACACTGGCTCTATCAGCTCTAGTTAGGCTTTTAGACACACTAGACAATCCCACACAGCCTTGTGGGCATGAGCATCTAGGTACTAGTAATACATGACTCCTCTAAATATTGCATTTGTAGATATAATTTTCAAATTGTAGTCCAACAAATCACCCTTTCCAACTCCAAGAAAAAGGAACCTCCCACACACATGTGACTATTTCACCTCAATTTACACACACAAAGGGCACCCCCCCAAAGCTAACTGTTGTAGCCCCTACTCTCTCCTACACCCCAAGAATTGGCCCCAAGATGCGTTGTCTTGAACACGTAACACATCAAAATAAAGTACTCTCTTGGTGTTTATTGTGCCAAGAGATTGGAAAAAAAAAGAACCCGCTAACCTATAATAAAGGGATTCTCTTTCTCTTAGCGTGGGTCAATGGTCTTGCAAACAAGTGCTATGCATCCATGAGGTATATCATGCTTTTATGCATATGCAACCTATTATTGCCACATAGTGCTCAAATAATTATAACTGATAAAACAACCATGTGACATGCGAAACCATTTTTTTCATGATCTGTTCTAGCATAGTGCGATGGTGAAGAGATGGAACTGGGGGCTAACCCATGCTTCCACTCCTTTAAATATTCGATAAAACCCTAAATGTCTTACTATGATATACAAATATTTGGCTCTTCATATTGCAAAGATATAGAATTTGAACATTCATTTTATATTTCTTGCATGTATCGATTTCTTATATTTTATATCATTTTCCATAAAAACTACTCTTTTTTGGCCACTTTAATACAGAAGTGAGTGTAGGTTGAGGCTAAACCTGTTACTAAATTGATTGCTTATTTCACATTCTCTACTTAGTAAATTTATATCAATAAATTAATGACCCACTTTTCTTTAAGTGTTGATGATGATCTAGCATGGCCATGAGACTATTTAGAGACCAGTATTCCTAGTGCATCACTTAATGGGGTGATCAGAGCACTGTGACGGGGATATTTGGTACATGCAGTACACGTTATGAAGGGGGAAGGAAGTGTCTGCCAAGTGTAAGAGTGTACACAAGAACCAAGGAGTTACACATAAATGAAGATGGATTGAGTTCTAAGAAGAGGAAGTGCATTAGCATTGTGTATATGTATTTATGTGTGCATTCGGGGATGCCTGGGAACGTTTACTTGTGTGTAATGAGCATTGCATTAATTTGGGGTCATCCTCTCCCTTACAAGTCAAGGTTTAAGGTCTTTTCTCTCTTAATGAATTAAGGAGAGAAGTAATTCTTTCACTAAGAAAGATGAGAGGGCAATTCTCTCACTAAGAAAGACAAGAGATGTAATCCTTTGGAAGTGATTTTCTCTTTCTAAGGTCTAAGATGACACAAGAGTTTGTGTGGAAGTCAATCTTAAGGTTGAGGCCCAAGGCAATCTAATGAACTCTTCTTATCTATGGCCCAAGAGAGATATTCCAAAATTGGTGCTGTAGAGTAGGTCGTGGAACAGCCACACCTTGCATGAAGATAAACCTTTCTAATCTTGGCACTCAAGTCTCTCTCCAAGAAGAGAAGCTCTTGGAGTTTATAAAAGGGAGACTCTCTTTGGGTGTGGAGGAGGTGAAGGAAGTATCACTTTGCATGTATACAAGAGGAGGAGAGAAGGCGGTTCGAGTCTCACAAAGTGTTGTGGAAGCTCTATTGAAATCAAGCTCTAAGAGGAGGTGAAGGAAGCATCACTTTGCATGCATGAAAGAGGAAGAGAGAAGGCAGTTCCAGTCTCACAAAGTGCTACGGAAGCTCTGCTGAAATCAATCACCAAGAAGAGAGTTCTACACATATTGTGTAGGAGAGAAGAAGAGAAATCAAGAAGATCAAAGGAGCCAACTTTCGAGTCGTGCAAGTGCTCACCGATTGTATAAAAGTGCAAGGATCTATGTAAGTTCAAGCTCGTCAACCCTCGAGTTGCGCAAGTGCTATGGAAGCTCTGCTGAAATCAAGCACCAAGAAGAGAGCCCTACACATATTGTGTAGGAGAGAAGGAGAGACTCAAGAAGGATCAAAAGGTGCCAACTTCCAAGTTATGCAAGTGTTACCCAGTTGTATACTGTGCAAGGAACCGTGATCTTGTTCCCAAGATCTGTAAGTTAAGAATTGGTTTATGTGTAACAGAGGAGCTTGCTCCTTGTCAAGCGGGACTGGCACATATTCCAGTCCCAAGTGTATTGTCAATCTCTCTATCTATCTCTCTTTCTCTCTACATCATTCTTTTCTCTCATCTGTTCTCTCTCTGCGCCAGCATAATATTCACCATATATCTTTTAAGTATATAAGAAGGTTGAGTGTGTATCTTAGATCTTATAATAGTGGTATTAGCAAGTCTCTTTGCTTTTCTCAAAGTAGCTTGTTGGAGATTCCCGAAGTACGTCAATTGATTGATAGCTTAAGGGTAAGGAAAGAAGCTACTTTATGAAGGACCGGATCCTCCAAAAGATGGTGAAGATGCAAAGCATCCAATTGCTAAGAAGCTTCCTAGAAGGAAGAAGGACTTTTGGGTTAAGAAGAGTAAAAAGACCTCACCTCGAGTGAGGCAGATAAGGAGGAAGTCATCTCCCTCAGCAACAACCAACTACTCCCTTGATTACTTAAGTTCCTCCTCCTCCTCCTCCTAATCTTCTAGTTTCTACTCTCTTGGTTCTAAGTCTCGTGCAATCTGCAAACGAAAAAAGATGGACCATAAGAGGAGCAAGCTTAAGAAGACTAAGACTTTCAAGTTTGGGGATAAGGACATAAAGTTTAATTCTTACTCTGGTAAGAGAGATCCCGCTAAGGCATTAGCCTTTGTCAAGCGATTTGAAGTTACTTTTTCTGATGGTAATTTATCAAAAAAGTTCAAGCTCAGGCATATAGGTATGCACTTGAAAGACACCATTAGCAAAATTGGTGGTTGACTCTCATTTTGGAGGGAAGGAAACCTACGACTTGGGAAAAGTTCAAGAATAAGTTTTATGCTCATTTCTTGCCTCTTGATTTTGAGAATGATGTCAAGAAGGAGTGGGATTGGCTAGGCCAGAAAGAGCATGAGAAGATCACTAGTTATGACAAGCATTGGTCTACTCTTCTCAAGGTTACTCCTTCATGGAGATCAACGATGAAGAGAAGAAAAGGAAGTTTGAAGCTGTCTGACTCCCTTATTTACACAGATCCATGAAGGTGTATCCACATGAATCCTTATCTCGCATGGTGGAGTCTGCCATCATAGCTGAAAGTTTTCATACACCTGGTATATCTCAAAAGTTGGAGATGAGTTCTTATAGAGCTAGATAAGAGTAACTCTATGATCAACCAAGAGACATGACTAATCAAAGAACACCTACCTCTACCCATGACTAATATTCAAAGCTAGTGGGTAATAAGAAGAAGTGCAAGTATCTCTCACCCTCTGAGATACAAAAGTACAAAGAGGAAGGAATGTGCTTTCTTTGTGGTGAGTTAGGGCATATGAAGCCTGATTTTCCTCACAAAAGGAATGAAGCAAATGTGATTAAAGATCCTCCTCTATCATCCTCAAATTCTATTTCAGATGTGCAAGCTAACACTCATTCAAATGAGAAGAAGAGACAACTCTTAACGGGTTGGGGGACACTCAACAATCAACAAGTTTTGATACTCTTTGATCCAGGGTCCACATATAATTTTGTGTCAGTAGATATTGCTGAAAGGCTACAAATTCCACTGGATCGATTGGGAACACCAATTGGATCAAGCTAAGGACTTACAACCAATCCTACTCATATCCAGGGGAAGTTGAATCTTAGAATTGGGGATTACCGTGACCAAGAATCTTTTCTACTTGCACCCATTGGTAACTGTGATGTTATCTTAGGTACGCCTTATTATTACAAGATTAGACATCTTTCCAATTTTGTTAAGAAGACCCTTGCATTTCAATTCAAGGGTCGGAACATAGTATACATTGCTAATGTTGGAGATTTGCATGTGCCAATGGTTAATCATGTTAGCATTTCTAAAGAAATGAAGAAAGCTATTTTCTGCATACATGATTTTTGTGAGAGAGTCAACAGAAGCTAATGATTCAAGGGCCCTTGATGTCTCTAATGAACACACAATACCAACTAATGCTTCTAAGTCTTAGACTTTAAAAGAACCCCTCTCTTTAATTGATCAAGCCAGACATGATTTTGTTAAACAGTATGAAGATTGTTATGGTGTTTCACTTCGAGGAGAGTTATCTCCTAAGTGCCTAAAAGATCACACAATTGATCTTATCCTAGGCAGTTCACCACCTAACCAACTGCCTTACCGAGTAAGTGCAAGTCAGCAAGAGGAGATCTTAAAACAAGTAAACAAATTGTCGAAAAAAGGGTTAGTTCAATCTAGCTCTTCTCCATACTTCTCTCCAGTCTTACTTGTTCAAAAGAAAGACGGTTCTTTCCGTATGTGCATAGACTATAGATCTTTGAACAAGATCACAATCAAGAATCGTTTTCCTATCCCAAGGATAGATGATATATTGGATAAGTTGCAAGGGGCTAGTATCTTTAGTCGCATTGATCTCAAGGAGCGACTATCACTAGATACGGATAGCACCTAAAGATGTTCATAAGACAACTTTTCGTAAACGTCTGGACTATACAAGTTCTTAGTCATGCCATTTGGTTTGACTAATGCACCCACCACATTCAATCGAATGATGGAGAGAATTTTCAGACCTCACTCAAAGTTCATAGGTGTGTTCTTTGATGACATTCTAATATTTTCACGGTCTGAAGAAGAGCATAGAAAACATCTATCTATTGTTTTTCAAGAGCTTTGCAAGCATAGACTATAGGTCAATGCTAAGAAGAGTGAATTTTTCCTTTCGAAAATTCATTACTTGGGCCATATTGTTTTTCACGATCTAGTGAGAATGGATCCTGAGAAGATTCGAGCCATTGTTGAATGGCCTACACCTACTCCTGTACATAAAATTAGAAGTTTCTTGGGCCTATGTTGATACTACATGAGGTTCATATGAGGTTTTGTGTATGTTGCATCTCCTCTACATGACCTTACTGATGTCTTTTCGATGGGGATCAAGGCAACTAAAAGCCTATGAAATAATTAAGTTTCTTGTGACTCAAGAACTAGTTCTCATAGTTCTGGATATTCAAAAACCTTTTGAAGTTCACTGCGATGCTTCTGGGGATTGCATTGGAGATGTGCTTAACCAAGAGCATCATGCAGTTCATTTGAGAGCTGACGCCTCAAGGATCATGTTAAAACATATCTCCAAAGTCTAAGATACTTCCTCACTTAGAAGAATCTCTCAGAGAAACAAATGCATTGGGAAAATTTCTTATCTATGTTTTACTTTCAAATCTTTCACACATCTGGAACTAAGAATGTGGTAGCAGATACTCTATCACGATGACCTTGAGTGAATGAAATCACAACTGTTTACCATAATGAGTTCATGGATTTACCCAAAATGTATGCAACTAATTCTGACTTTTCAATCATATGGGGTCAACTTTAGGTCAGTTGATTATACCTTACTCAAATCGAGATAGTAATTTGTATCATCATCAAGCAATTTGTGTAGCATTACCATTACAACACAAGGTAATGGATGAAGCACATGCATCTCCATATGCTAGACATAGGGGTATTCTACCCACTACTCAAGCATTGGAAAGATATTTCTTTTGGTCCACTCCTAGAGATGACATTGAAAGATATGTCAGTGAGTGCAAGATATGCAAAAAAGTAAAGTATGACATGCATAAACCACTTGGTCTATTGAAGAAATTACATATTCCCAATGAGCCTTGGAAAAGCATAGCCATGGACTTTATCATGGAGCTTCCTCGCACACAAGCATGCAACGATGCAATCTGGACTATCATAGAGAGATTTACTAAGCAAGTACACTTTATACCTGTGCGAAAGACAATCAAAGCTAATCATATGGCTAAGCTATTCATTGCTCATATTTTCAAGCATCATGGCATGCCTAAGTCCATTATAAGTGATCGAGATTCCCGGATGACCAGCCTCTTTTGGCAAGCTCTCTTCGAGAACCTCAAGACTCGATTAAAGTTTTCATTCACAAATGGATGGGTAGAGTAAAAATGCCAATTCTACTATTTTGGATCTTTTGAAATCCTATGTCTTTGATAATCAAAGAGAATGGAAAAAGTATTTTGCCTTTAGTAGAGTTTGCATACACTAACACAGTGCACTCTAGTACTGATAAGGGACCCTTTGAGATTATCTATGGTAAGCCTCATTTACCACCCATTCTTCTTATGAAGGATAAGATCTTTATAGCAGATGAGTTTGTTAGAGACATTGATACATCTTTCACTCAAGTAAAAGTTGCTATCCAAAGGACATAAGAGAAGCATAAACGCGAAGCTGATAAGCATAGTCGTAAGTTAGATCTCAAGTTGGGACAATATGCTCTTCTTAAGTTTGAGAAGGCTCACTTGAAGAAGTAGAAATGTCAAAAAGGTAAAGTGGCTAAGCTTGCTAATTGCTATTATGGCCCTTTCAAGATCACGGATAAGATAAACAATGTGACTTTTTCTTTGGATCTACGAAGTCATTGGAACATTCATAATTCTTTCCATATAAGTTTGCTACATCCTTACATTGGAGAACCTCCAATGGAACCAATCAAGGAAGATTTACATGACATAGAAGAAACAGAAGAGTTCATTGTGCCTAAAAGAATTTTACACCATGAGGACAATACTCTAAGGTCAAGTAAGGTATTACAAAAGTGTTTGGTTAAGTTTTAGAATTACCCCCCATTGGATGTTGAGTTTATGACTGAGAGAGAACTACAAGACTTTCTAGATCTTCTTAAGGACTATGTATCCCCTCTACAGTTGAGGTGAACTGTTTAGAAGCTAGAGGGATGTTGCTAAATTGATTGCTTATTACACATTCTCTATTTAGTAAATTTATGTCAATAAATTAACGAATCACTTTCTTTAATTGTTGATGATGATCTAGCATGGCCATGAGACAATTTAGAGATCAATATTCCTAATGCATCACTTAATGGGTTGATCAAAGCACTGTGACAGGGATATCTGGTACATGCAGTATAAGTTACGAAGGGGAAAGGAAGTGTCTACCAAGTGTAAGAGTGTACACAAGAACTAAGGAGTTATACATAAATGAAGATAGATTGAGTTCTAAGAAAAGGAAGTGCATTAGCATTGTGTATATGTATGTATGTGTGCATTCGGGGACGCCTGTGAATGTTTACTTGTGTATAATGAGCATTGCATTCATTTGGGGTCATCCTTTCCCTTACAAGTCAAGGTTTAAGGTTTTTTCTCTCTTAATGAATTAAGGAGAGAAGTAATTATTTCACTAAGAAAGATAAGAGAGGTAATTATTTCACTAATAAAGACAAGAGATGTGATCCTCTGGAAGTGATTCTCTCTTTCTAAGGTCTAAGATGACACAAGCTTTTGTGTGGAAGTCAATCTTAAGGTTGAGGCCCAAGGCAATCTAATGAACTCTCCTTATCTATGACCCAAGGTGGTTGCATGGACCATAAGTTAATAATAGAGTTTAAAAGGATGCTTTTCTTAAAATAGACATGGTGAATCCATTTTTAAAATATCTCCCGATACAAAGTTGATCTCTAAAAATGGCTTGCGCGGGTTATCAGAAACAACAAGATCTACAACTTTTGTGTTGGATGTTTTTCCATCCAAGAAAATGCACAGAGAGATATTCCAAAATTGGTGCTGCAGAGTAGGTCCTGGAACATCCACATCTTGCATGAAGATCAACCTTTCCAATCTTGGCACTGAAGTCTCTCTCCAAGAAGAGAAGCTCTTGGAGCTTATAAAAGGAAGGCTCTCCTTGGGTGTGGAGGAGGTGAAGGAAGCATCACTTTGCATGTATGCAAGAGAAGGAGAGAAGGTGGCTCAAGTCTCACAAAGTGTCGCAGAAGCTTTGCTGAAATCAAGCTCCAAGAGGAGGTGGCAGAAGCATCACTTTGCATGCATGCAAGAGGAGGAGATAAGGCGGTTTGAATCTCACAAAGTGTTGCAAAAGCTTTGCTGAAATCAAGCTTCAAGAGAGGGTGAAGGAAGCATCACTTTGCATGCATGAAAGAGGAAGAGAGAAGGCGATTTGAGTCTCACAAAGTGATGTGGAAGCTCTGTTGAAATCAAGCACCAAGAAGAGAGCCCTACACAAGAAGAGAAATCAAGAAGATTAAAGGAGCCAACTTTGGAGTTATGAAAGTGCTCGCTGGTTGTATACCGTGCAAGGATCTATGTAAGTTTAAGCTTGCCAACCCTCGAGTTGTGCAAGTGCTATGGAAGCTCTACTGAAATCAAGCACCAATAAGAGAGCCCTACACATATTGTGTAGGAGAGAAGGAGAGACTCAAGAAGGATCAAAAGGTGCCAACTTCCAAGTTGTGCAAGTGTTAGCCGGTTGTATACTGTGTAAGGAACCATGATCTTATTCCCAAGATCTACAAGTTAAGAACTGGTTTATGTGTAATGGAGGAGCTTGCTCCTTGTCAATAATATAGCTCCACAAGGGGGGGGGGGACTGGTCCATCTTCTAGTCCCTAGAGTGTTGTCAATCTCTCTATCTCTCTCTCTTTCTCTCTACATCTTTCTTTTCTCTCATCTGTTCTCTCTCTGCGCTAGCATAATATTCACCATATATCTTTTAACTATATAAGAAGGTCGAGCATGTATCTCAGATCTTATAACAAAACTCATGCCCTACTGCTCACTACACATTCATTGATGTTCCCCAAAATTTTTCAATTATTCTAGGCTCAAAATTTATTTGTCCCTAAATTTTTCCATTTTCTCTTATTTTTCTTAAATTTTTTGATATAATTGCTAATAATTCTGCAATTCTTGATCAGAAAATAGAGAACCACAGTGATGGCAACTAGCATGTATCATTTTGCTCCACTTACAATATTACTTTAGTTGATTTTATCGATTGTCATCATATTTCTCAATTTTGAGTGTTTTGCATGTGCTAGATAATTACATTTTGCATATTGATAGCCCACAAATTCTAAAATTTTAGGCTTGTATCCCTTAAAGACAACACACATCACTTTCAAATCAAATTTCAGTCCATATGCATTTCAATATCAACAAAAACAATAATAGAATCAAATTTTCTTTAAAATCGAAACTTACCACAAGAAAACCAATTAATTCTTTTTGATTTCGGGGAGGTGTAGGAGGCAGCTTGTTCATGCTCCATACAACCACTAATAGCCAACTTCACACTCCTTCGCTCCATTTCTTGCACGCACCTTATCACGATTTGATGCCCCTTTCACCTCTCCCTCTCAACCCGCATGAACATCAATTATGGTGAGAGAGACTTAAGAATGATCTCTTTAAAGAGTGCATCATATTCAACACTTCTTGTGGCGATAGAGAGCATAGAAAATTGAAATATCTCTACCCATGCTGCTCCTTGCAGATCAAACAGTTGCAAATCAAACAGTTGCAGATCAAAGAATTGCGAATCTCCCAAATTGGAAAGAATGAAGGGGTGCAACAAAAAAGACATTCCCTCCCCCTCATATGAGTTGTTTGAGGTTTTTAAACCTCTTTAAGCTTCTTAAAACAAGATCATCTCTTGCTTATTCACACTATCGGCATTGGTTTGCTTAAAATCGGAGGCCTAAATAGACTCAGATTCAAGATCTGAAAGCGCATGTGTGTTCATGGCATCATTTTCTATAGACTTGACCTCCTAGATGCTTTTTTCTACTTTTCAATCAAGTAGATGCTTTGTAACGCCAAAGTTCTGCCTCTTTAAATGGGATGTCTAATGAACTTTGATCAACGAATGAAGGATTTCAATGTATTTCGGGACACCCGCTTTTGCTTAGAAAACTATGGCACCTCTTGATTTTTATTGCAAATGCTCCAATTTCCACTTCAGTTTTGGTGCCTAAGTACACCTCTCATTGTTGCCGACAAATATGGGATAGGGTGACTGAGCTTGTCAAACCCATGAACTGATCTATACACAAATAAAACATAGAGAGCATCAAGCTTCTTTAAATAAAATATACAACATAATACAAAAAATAACTCTCACCCTACCCCATGGCAAAGATCAAAGCTTGAATTCCATGAGGGAGAGGCTAAGCATAATTTGATGAAGAGATCAAGAGATTGTTGTTAACTAACTGCTCCAACACAGACCGCCTAAAAGATCTATGAAAGAGGTTGCCATAAGTGGTGATCTGACTTGCTTACTTGACCTAAGACAACTTTACTAGGAACTTCTACTAGATGAGTACTCTTATACCTTGGTTCACTGGAATTCATACACTTTTTTATTTTTCTCATTTTCTATGCTTCATTACTTGATACTTGGACTTGTAAAAAGGAGGGAGCTAAGCGTATTGTGATGACCCAAGGAGAACATGACATCGGCCTCAGGTCTAGTCTCAGTATCCACCAAGAACCTACCAAAGCTCTTGCAAGGCAATACTAAATCCTTTCTTTTTGCTCAATTTTATTTTCACTCTACCCATCCTTATTTTCTTTTGGCTAGGTGCTATCCCCAAGAAGGCAAGGCATCATCCCTAGGTCGAGGCCTTGGGTCTTGACCTGATGAGCATCCCCAGGAACCTACCAGGCCTTTGCAAGGAAATGAACATCTACTCTTATGATTTTCTTATTTTAGGGGTTAGAACCCCTTTTTAGATATCTCTGTATTATAGGTATTTCAAACACAATGATCAAATTTTTTTCCCTTTTATTCGTTAGCCTTCCCTAATAGCCTCACAACTAACATGAATTCCTAGAATTGACTTCCTATTAGGCTAGAAGAATAGGGTCACTAAGGCTACCTCAAAGACATATCTTTGCATGCTTGATAATGTCTTCACAAGAGGTGGACAACTGCTCAAATCTCCCTAGACATACCCAAATTAATATTGGGACCTTATGTCTTGATTGCTGGTCACCAACAAAGAAAGGATCATCCCCAAATACACATACACATTCTGCTTAAGGAGAAAGAAATCGAAAAAGAAAGACACCACTTGGACTGGCCACAAGAAGCTTCCATGTAGCAATTGACTCCCTCTAGGTGCTTCCTCAAACTAGTCTAGTACAACACTAAAACAAAGAACCATCAAATGCACTCGCACCAAACAGACACGTGGCCCTCTTAGCCTAAGAAATTAAAATATCTATCTCTAAAAATAGGCCCTCTTGGCCTAAAGTGATAAATTAGTACAGCTTACACTAGATCCCCCCTTGGAGTGGCACATTACCCAAAGGTTCTTAGCTACTTTCCACATTACCCAAAGCCACCGCTTGTGCCATATAAAGTATGTTTAGTTAAAAGTCCCCATAATCGACTAGGTTCTATCCCATCATCAAGGGATATATCCGAGTGAGGACTACAGTTGAAAAAGAGGTCTTCCTTGTAAGCATAATTCGCTAATGAATTAGCAAATTGGTTCCAATGTTGTGGAACTAGCTGAAGAGACACCCTTTCAAACTCACTGACCAAGTGTATCACAACACGATAATGCATGCGTAGGATAGGATTGCATATTGTAGACATCCCATTTAGTTGATTTAGTATCAATTCTGAATCCTGCTTTACTAATAATTGGTGAATACCACCTTGCTTAGCAACATTCAATCCCATTATCAAGGCTTTATATTTTTCCATATTGCTACTAAATCCTAACCCAAGGTAGGTAGCTAATTTCATGGTGACCCTACGTTGAGGGTCTCTAATGACTACTGTGATGCTCCCTTTCTTATTGGGATCCTTGGAAGCTCCATTAAAATATAATATATAGGTCCATAAAGGGTTTACATAGTCATCCATTGTCAATGCCTCTATTCGTAACTATGATAATCAAAGTTCAACATATTTAGAGGGTGAATCAAAGGCTCCATCCCACCATTGTTGAAACCTATAAGGGCACTTATCAGAATACTCAAGCAACAATGGCAAAAGACCTTGATTTTCCAAACAAATGTCCCATCTTTTTTCTCAATCACCTTACCCTTTTATTGGCCTCCCCTGATAGTATCTTTGTTCTAGGTATGGGTTCTCCAAATAGGGAATTAGCTACCCCATCAACTAGTTTGACCTCTCTTGCAGGTTTCAAATCAACACAGCATAGATCTGTAAGGGCATTCATCTCATTAGTATGCTTATAGCTAGTAAGGCTTAATCTTATTAAGATTAACCTTATTCTTAAATTCCACCCTGTGTAAATTTGCTAATATGATGATGGATTTATTTTTACCTATTCTAACTATTTTGTAGGGACCGTTCCACTTAGGCTCTAATTTTCCAGGAAAAGCTCCCTACATGCATCATAGTACAGAACCAATTTTCCTTTTTTAAATGTATACTTCTTCACTTTCACATCATGAAGTTGTTTCATACGACTCTTGGCCACCTCCTAATGTAATAAACTTTGAAGTTTAAGCTCACCAAGATGTGCTAAGGTTGTAAAGTGTTGGAAAAGTGCATATTTATCTCCTAGAGCATGGTTGATTGTGAATCTTATTGTAGGTAACTTGATTGCAAGGGGTAATGCATACCTCTCCATAGACTAATTTGAATGGGGTGTAGTGAGTAGCTTGTTTAAATGTCATGTTGTATGCCCATATAGCCATGTATAATTTCCTGTGCCAATCTTGTTTCTGAGATGATATTTGATAAGATTTCCACAAGCTACTTATTAGTGCTTTCAACTTGCCCATTCGCTTATGGATTAAAAGGTTCTCATTTTATTATGCTTAATCTACCAAGCCTAAATCAAGCTTTTGATTATCAAAACAACTCTTTTGGCAGATCAAAACAATAGATTATTTGTTCAAGAAGAAATATAGTAGTTTCCTTTGCATCATCTTTTCTCGTCGCTCATGCTTTTGACCATTTCATAAAATAGTTAGTTGCTACTATGATATATCTCTTTTTTGTAGAGGATAACGAGGTAATTGAACCTATAAAGTCAATGTCTCACTTCTTGAGCATAGATCACATCTCTTGACGTATGCAAATGCATCTTGGAAGATGGACAATCACGAATATCCGGTATGTAAAGCTTTTTGGGTAGTCAAGTCAACCGTCTAGCAAAGTGGCCTCCATAAGCAGAGTCATGACACTCTTCTAAGATAAATGGAACCTCATCAGGCATAATGCATCAGTGATAAACATCATCTACCCCCCTTGCCAATAGAGTTCCTACAATTAAGAAAAACTTTAAGGCTTGTTATTTAATTTTTCTTTTCTCAGTCCTAGACAAAGAGGCTCTAGTCTTTCTTATGGATGCATTTTGCATTATTGCAGCATACCAGGGTGGAATGGAGGTCATGACTATTTTAAACAAACCCTCAAGGTTGCTAACTTCAACCAATACCTCTTTTGGCTCCCCAAAGTCTACAAGACATTCTACGATGCCCTGCAATCTCGGCAGCTTACTCTTAATCTCATAATCAAATTCTCGCTAAGTGATTAATCACTTTGCTAGGTGATTGGGTGACTGTAACTTGTTCAATAATAGCATTAGCTCTTTTGCCTTTGTATAAAATACTACCTTCTCGTACATAAAATAGTGCCTAAATTTCTTCCTGGCAAAGACCATCCCGAGGTACAAATTTTCCATATATGTATAATTAATTTTGGACAGATCCAATTTGCAATTGGCAAATGCAATTGGGTGGTACAATTTCTCATCCCATATTTGAGCTAAACGATAGCAGCTGATACTATACATCGCGGTTGCTAAAAACATAGAATATCTTACCTCTTTTGGGTGCTTTTAGGATTGGTGCTTTAGCCAATTCTTACTTTACATCCTTGAGGGATATCTTGCATGTATCACTCCAAACAGATGAGCAATTGAAGGATAATAAATTTGTCAACGATAATGTCCTTTCAACTAGTGCATTAATGAATCATTAGTAATATCTAACTAATGATAGGAAACTATGCACTTTCTTGGGATTGCACAGTGGGCTCATAGCAACAATGACTTTAATCTTTTTTGGGTCATGATTAAACTAACTACATTTCCCAACAATAATCTATAGCGCACTGAATGTCGTCATTAGCTTCTCTTTCTCTACGATGGCCATCTCATTGTAGTTAGCAAAACAATCCATAAAGGAGTATATGTCCCTACATGCTAGTTGATCTAAACTTTGATCGATGAATGGCAATAGATAATAATCCTTAATTTTTTGTTTATTGAGCTCTCTAAAATCAATGCAAAGCTGGATTTGATTGTTATTATTATTTTTGATAACCACTAGCAAATACCACTCCGTGTGTTGCACGAGAAAATAGTAGGCCAGCCTTACGAAAATTTTGTAACTCTTCGAATAGCTTGTACCTTAACTCAAAAGGCATGCACCTCACTTTTTGTCATCATAGACATGTTGACTTCTCTCTTTTAGGGGAATAGTATGCATGCTAAACTAGGAAGAATACCCCTCAATTCATCATAACTCTAGGCGAACATATTGTGAAATTGTTAGATTAAGGACACATAGTCCTTTCTTTCTTCCATGCTGAGTATAGTCCCTAATTTGATTGGTTGCGAAAGGTCTATCTCTATTACATCCATATCTTTGATTCTATCATGTGCCCTTATCATCCTGTTTAGGGTTTCCTCAATAGGTTTTACATTATCTTTATCTCCCTCTTCATCCTTTCAACCTCTCATAATTATTCATAAATTAGAAGCATCAGTGCCACTAACACACATTGCTTCAATCAAACTTATGCCACTACCATTAGGAAATTCTTCCACAACAACCTTTTCTCTTTGCAAAATATACTTCGGTCCCTCATTGCTGAAGGTTGTTTCCTTATTCTTGGTGATTAATAGGACTTGATTGTCTACTTCCTTGTTGAAGGGAATTAATCTTGCTCCAATAGATGCTGGCTAAGTGGTTAGATTCTCGCATATGTCACATTTAACATTGGGATAGTCTTGAGAGAAGTGTTGACTACCACACACCCCATTTACAACTAACTTTGATGTGGGACCACCTTCTTTAGGGCATTGAATTCCTATTAAGTTTTGTTGCTTCTTTAGGAAGTTTATATCTATGGCTATTTGTCTATAGTGTTCATTTATCATGTTAATATAATGTTTTAACATGTCCTTAACTTCTCCAAGTACATTCAATGAACTAGACTCATAATCGTAATCATCCGCTTGGAATTCCAATGGCCTAATCACCTAGTTAGATATTGGTGGGTGATTAGTTGGCATTACATTGGGATTCCTTATTTGGCATTTGCTATTTAATGGAGCTATTTGGCTAGCCATTGGCATATAGATACATTTTGCATCACGCTTCCTCATACATTAGGGTTGGTCATAGGTGTACTTATCACACCTTGACCTCTTGTAGTTAATGCTAAATTATTGCTAGGACCTAGAATTGAATAGAGGTTTGCTCTAGATGCATAGGCTGCTTGTAATCACGACTCTATCTCCTCCCCTCGTATAATAGCAGTATCTGTATCAGCAAGAGCAACACTACTCAAGTGTACTTGGATATTACAATCTAATCCATGTAGAAAGTAATGTAGTTGGGTAGCAGGTGGAATGGGAATAGAGGCTTGCAATTTACAAAACACCTCCTTTAATTTCTTAGCATAAGCTCAAGCATTCTCATGAGGTTCTTGATGTGTTACATTCAAAACACGTAGTCAATACCGACCACCTCTCTTGGGGACAAATCTCTCTTCAAAAAGCCACATAAAATAGATCTATTGTAGTTATAGTTCTGACTTCCAAGCCATGATACCACACAACATCTCTTCCTTTCAAAGTCATATTGAAGAACATCATAAGATATTCTTCATTCTAAATTTGAAAATTAAACATTAACTTTTGGAACTCATTAATATGGAGCTTTGCATCTTTTTCTACTAACCCATTAAAAATGGGTACATGAAAGCAAAGGGCTGGCAAATCCGGTATCCCTGTAGATATCGCAATTGGTTGCGCCATAATGATGACCAATTTTGATCTTGGGGTTTGTATCAACGGGACTATACTCCCACTCAAAGTAGGCGGATTTTGGAGAAAAGAAGGGTGCTAGAGCTTCCTCCTCTTTCTAATGGACTACCTGAGGTAGTAGGATCAAGAAGACGTCTCCATCTCAAGGATATTGGACTGCTATGCTTAGGGGAATACCTCCTAAGGATCTCTAGTCTCTATCTAGCCCTTTCAGCTATTTCTTAACATTGAATCTCGGCTTGACAGTTTCTATCAGAATATATTTGATCTATCTTAGCACTCTTTAGCATACACTAAATGACTAGGTCCCTAATAGTTGAGGTTCAAAAAATGCCACTTATTAGTAGCCCTTGGCGAAATACACCACCTGTCGAGACAAAAAATGGGCCCAACATTGGCTCTATCTGGCTCCTAGACACACCATATGACCCACACAGCTCGTGGCCATGAGTATCTTAGTACTATACATGACCCTTTTAAATGTTGCATCTATAGATATATTTTCAAATTGTAGTCCAATGAATTACCCTTCCCGACTCCAAGAAAAGGTAGACTCCTACACATAGGTGACTACTTCATCTCGATTTACACACCAAAAGGGCATCCCCTAGCTAACTCTTATGTGGCCTCTATAGCTTTTCTACACCCCAAGGATTAGTCCCAGGATGAGCTGTCTTAAACATATAACACATCAAAACAAAGTCCTCTCTTGGTGTTTATCGTTCCATGAGATTTTATTAAAATCCTCACACAATCTTTCCCCAAAAGAACATGCTAATCTACATCTAGGGATTCTCTTTCTCTTAGCGTGTGTTAACGGTCTTGCAAACAAGTGCTATGTATCTAGGAGGTATACCCTGCGCTTTTATGCATATGCAACATGTCATGCCACATGGTGCTCAAACAATTATAACTAATAAAACAACCACCTGACATGCGAAACTATTCTTTTCATGATTTGTTTTAGCATAGTGCGGCGTTGAAGAGATGGAACCAAGCTAACCCATACTTCCACTCCTTTAAATAATCAACAAAATCTCAAATGCCTTACTATAATGCAAAAACATTTGGTTCTTCATTCACTACAAGATATAGGCCTTATACCGACGTTAAAAGCAACGAAAATGTTCATAAAGAAATTTGCCCCTGTCATCGCAAAAAGTGTTGTTATTGGCGATGCCATAGAACAATCGTTATCAGCGTCGCTATTTGCGTCGGTATATCAACGACACTGATACCGACGCAAATAGTGACACTGATAACGACACTTTATGACGCATTTTGTGACGCTAATAGCGACGCGTGCAGTAAATTTGCGATGCTAATAGCGATGGTAACATGGTTTTTTTTTTGGTGGTAGGGCAACAAGCTGCCCTACCACATATAACACTATGTGCTTTATTTGGGCCATACAAAATAGTTTTAGTAATGTGTTCAATTCTTATGTAAATAATGACAAAGTGTACTTAAATCGTAACACTGATACATGAAATAAATACATGATCGCATAATGAAAGCAACCGGTACAATCATGGCAAGATACTACTACTACATAGAAAATGTCTACACAGATCACGTGACCAAAAAAGAAGGGTATGTGAGCTCCAAGGATCCAAGGGCGAGCTATAGATCCTCGCCATCCGAAACCTCGTCCCCCGCAAAGGAGCATCGAACAGACTCTACAAAAAAAGAAACAACTACATATTAGTCCACCATACAATAATGCATTCTAATTAAACATAGTAACTAGGGACAAGAAAGATGAGTGACTTACAAGGCCACCGCGTCCATACAATCGGTCGATCAATGCAGTGAGACTGTGCCTCTCTGCATATCGAGTCTCAAGGCCGGTGGGATCGCGATTTGTAATGGAGTGCTGCAAAGAAAAAAAAATACAACTGTTAGAAACACGATTGTCAGTACAAAGGATATTGCAAAAAAATAAGCAAGCAAAACAAAAGAAAAACTTACAAAGTCCTCCAGATATGTCCTATAGCCACCACTCCCAAGATGATGGACCACTCTGGCCTCTAGTCGTACCCTCGTTGCCTCACGTTGTCGTCTCCAACGTCCTGGAGAATCTATAGCCTCCTCCCCGAGTCAGCGCTAGTCGTCCGCATCTAGCCACTCAGGCTTTGAAGTCCCACTCTTAAGTGCCTTGCATGTGTCCGATCGTCTGTGTGACATGTATATACACATGCATTCCATCATCCAACCCGTAGAAAACCTATCTGTTGTAGTTGGTACCGAAAAATCCTCATGCAAGGATGCTACTATGTAGTTCTTGCTCCCCTCCAGTATGTTCTTCCAATGATCCAAGATGTTGTGCCGAAAAACTTGTTGGCACAACTCTCTCATGCTAGCCATCACCCTCCTCCCCTCATCATTCATGATGATGACTCTTGACCTATCATCTACAAGGTAGGCATACCCCTCTAGGGTATGCCTAAGATGGGTCCTCTCCCACCTGCGACCACGCTCGTGGCCATATCCAGGAGGCCCCTGTACATTTGGTGTACCTACCGGGGTAGTATCTCTCAGAGTAGCACCCATAGGGGTGCCACCTGTGCGGATGATTGAGCAAAAGTCAGAGTGATTGGAGTAGACGTTCCCACAGGTGTGACAAATATTGGAGGTGACGCAACTCCATCAGAACGATGAGACGGAGACACTGCGTTGGTACCTCCACAACAACCACATGAGCCACGCTCTCTCGAACCGCCATGAGAGCGAGGAGTAATACCTGTATCCCAAGCCGACCGTGGGCTCACTGCATCCGAATCTCTGTGGTATCCCTCTGAACCACTCCCTCCATCTAGCTCAATTCTGTAGCGTCAACCTCATTTGCTAGAAATTGAAGCGTCAGAGTGCGCCGAAGTAGATCTAATAGAGTGGCCTGATGGTGTCCGAGACAGCTCTTGGTCTCCCATATCTCTGAATCTTGCCATCTGATTTGGAGACATACATATGAAGATCTCCTATAGCTCCTCGTCACTCATTCCTCGACTCTTCGTGATGATCTAAATATCCACAAAGGTCACCTGCACAGACAAAAAATGATGTTAGCATAATCAATATAAATCATACAAAGCACGGTAATATAAATCTTAAAAAAAAGATCTTACTTAAAATGCATATCTTATGTATCCTTATAAGCGATTCGTCAACGAATTGAGTAGGTGGATGCTCCAAGTATGAAGTACCCTATGGTTCCATGTCAATCTCCTGACACAACTCCGCATACACTAGAAGATCGATAGACATGTCGCCACAAAAGGATGAGTCTATCTCGTTCTCAAAGAATTCTTGGACTCCTATATATCCATCATTGTTACCTAATGCTAGCTCCTCTACATGCTCCAAGCTTTCGGTGGCCTCCACCCCTTGCAATATCAATCCCTCTATTTGCATACTGTCCTCATCTATGCTCGGAATATCGCTTTGATCATATACTCTCGCACTTCGGGGAGTTGAAGGTATAATGTATTACCATCGAGGTTGTCGGGGTTTTGGATAGAAAATTACATGTTCACAATCACGTATAAGAGAGATTTAACTACTGTGACATGTACCATGTCATAATACAATTAAAAAACACATGAGTTTATGCACTTATTCACAATGGGCTAGCAACACAAACGTGTCGCATATATTCGTCTATTTTTTTCGAAATCTATTTCGAGAAATCCAGATGGACCTCGTCGAACTATTGCTCCAGCTCCTTCAAGGTCACTTTGAACCACTGCACATCGAATAGGATCATGAAGAAGCTACGGTAATCCACCGTGATAATACTTTGCAAGTTTCCAAAATACTCCATCTCATCTATAACCGTGTTTGGATCTGTTGCTCGTTGTCGGTTCTCTTGCTCAAACCTTGCCATGATACCACAATCTATTGTGGAGTGCATTTTGTCAATACGCTCCACGCGAAAATACTGTCCGCGTGACCACGCTGCACTATATCTTTTGTACTATACATTGAAACACTCAATTAGTTGTCACATATAAAATATGGATACGATAAAGCCTAAACATATCATCACCTTTGGACTACATCCCCTCAAGAATTTCCACTCCTCGGTTGAGACCTCCGCCCCTTCGCGATACGTTGCTGTCAAAGTTCTATGCAACTATTGCGTTAATATAAACCACGGCATCTTCTTCAGGCCCTCGGGTTATCGAATCTATCGATGGCACGTATTACGTCGAAATTCAGATCGTGCTTTCTCTCGATCTTTCCTAGCTTGCTGGTACCTAAGCGAGCCACGTCTCCATAGAGACATGGTGCAACATACAAAAGTGATTCACTTTCTTATCCATTGTAGCATCCATTCTTTTTTCTACCCCATTTCCAACCACCATATCTCCGATCAGTCTATCATCGTCCTTCAACGACCATAGCATATTTTTGTTTGAATTCACCGTTGGTAGACATTGTGAAATATGCACTAGCGCCTCAGACACCAACCAACCTTCATCCATGCTATCTTCTGGTTGAGCTCGTTGTCACACAAAACCTTTCAGGGTTTTCATGAAGCGCTCCAAGAAGGACATTCATCGCATATGGATAGGTCCAGCAATCTCCACTTCATCTATAAGATTCACAAGAAGGTGGATTTGTATCGTGAGCATGCTGGTAGGTAGGTATTTCTCAAAGAGATAGATTGTCTCCACTGCTCCCTACCTCGCGGATTCAATAGAGGACGTCTTAATCTCCTTCTGTGAGATTCATTGCACTAAAGTCGACAACCTATAAATCGCCCCGCGTATTTATGGAGTAAGGCATCCTGCGATCGCGATCGGTAGTACAAATTGCCACAAACGAGAAAGCATTATGAACAACAACTACACTCCAAATAGCAAAATATGCAAGCCACTTACAATCCATTCGTAGTACAAACCTGACATATCTTATGCCAATCATGGGATTTTAGCCCAGATAATTGGTCGTCTTTAGAAAACGTGGACCTGAGAGAACGAATTATACCCGTCGGAGTGTGGATAGACTTGACTATTTGCTTCACAATGCGCTCTTCTTTAGTGAACAAAATCCAAGGCGTGCGAGGTAGCTACAAGCGACCATCAGTACTCAATTGCGGCCAACGACTGCAGCCAAAGCGCCTCCATCTTGCCTACCTCCTTCAAATCCATTTGTGCCCCTACAGTGTCTCTCTTTTCTATGATGTGGTCCCATAGCAAGCTGCCCTCGTTCTTGAAAATATGCATGAGATCCAACAAGTGGTTGATCTGTAAGTGGGTCTAATATGGCAACTCGTAGAAAACTAAGAACCGTCGCATTCCATTTGGATATGACTCCGTGTGGATTATTTTCAGCTCGTACTAGATTTGGGCATTCATATGAGCTAGAGGTCATCCAAGAAAACCTTCCCTGAGTTCATGACCCTCTGGCAAGAAAGTGGCGTGTCCTTGATATACCATCTTCTTCATGGTTCGTGACCTTTAGGAGTCTAACTATGGCCCACACAATGGACATGCATGATAACTTGAGGTAACCAGATTTGTCCCAACACCTCTATCTAGTGAATACAAACTTGAACGAGCTATGATAGATATTACCAATGAGAACGGAAGCCTGCTTACCTGAGCACTCTCCGAATCCCAAAAAGTCATGCATAGTCAATATGAGAATAGCTCGAATATTGGCGGACCGTTGACCATCGCGCTTTGCTCATATCTTGCATGGTGACCCTCTCCTCCCACAAAATCTTAAGCTCATCGACTAATGGACGAAAATACATGTTCATATTTTTGACTTTGTAGGAACCGAGAACAAGTAAGCTGAGGATGAGATGTCCTTTCTTCGTAGAAAGCCATGGAAGGATATTGTAGTTGATAAGGACTATAGGCCACACACTATAAGAAGTTGAGTGCAGACTGAATGGGTTCACGCCATCGAGCCGAAGATTCCTTGGCTCTCGGGCAAAGCCTGGGAAGGTAGAGTCAATGTGGCTCCATGCACATGAATCCACTAATATTCATTGAACTCCATCTGTGGATCTATTCTACGCATGCCACGTTGTCAAGCTCGCCATGCTGGACACACAAAACATGTGGTTTATGCGGGGGATAAGCGAAAAGTGTCTAAGAACTTTTTGAGGGATGGTTTGCCCTTGCAAGTCCTGTTGATACCTGTGAGAACCACACTTTGGACATGTCTCGATAGTCTCATATTCTCCTCAAAATAGTATGCAATCGTTGATACATGCATGGATACTATTGTAGTCCATGCCAAGCTTTCATAAAACATGTCACGCATCATCACGAGACTCAGGCATGGTATTTGCAAGTGGTAATATATGATACTTCAGTAACCTGAAAAAATCATAAAACACCTTGAAAAAGTACAAATATTTTTAATGATAGCACCGAAAAGAAATCAACAAAGCGTACATACAAGGTACCTGAACAACTCGGTCATGCTCGCATCGCTCCACCCGTATTTTGCTTGCACACTTAGGAGTGCAAGCTGTGTCTTCAGGCGATATACTCGGTACCCATCATATAATGGCATTGATGCTTCCTCTCTAAGCGGATCAGAAGTCTCGAAATCCATGGGCATCAATGCATCGATCATTGCCTCCATCTCATGCTCCAAGATTGTAGGTAAGTCTGGAAGGATGCCTGTCTCCTCTGGTATTGACGGTATAGATTGGGTAGTACCTTCCAAATGGTGGATTGGCTCACGTACTCCATCCATCGCATGCCCACGAACTCTTCTAATGGGCCGCAAAGTGTGCACTCCTTGGGATGATACGTCACTTTCCTGGATAGAAAATTTTCCAGCCACACCCAATGTTTTTGTATATGGTATTCAATTAGCTTGCGAATACAATGCATAATTGATATACACTTTTCTTACTTTTGCTCAAAATCTGAGATTGCTTGATCAATGATCTTAGATTGAAACTCGTTCAAGTGTCATATGTGTTTTATACACAATTGACATTTTCGTCTAATTGCCAGCTTACATTGAGAGCAATGACATGGGACACACTGGTTAAGATATGCCTCGTGATCTTGAACATCACGACCTTCATCGTTTTCCATTTGGTCTACGTTATGACAAACAATTTGTTTTTGTTATCATTATTTTTTTCTTTCTTAAATTATTTGAGAAGGGATTACTTCTCTTGTAACTCAGTAAAATTAACATATGTAAAGTCTCCACCCACCCACAAATTAACGTATGTCGGAGTGTTTCTCATCTCGTGGTATTGCACCGGACCTCGCCACCACTCTCTTTGTTTTTTATCCATTCATTCTCTTCTCTCCTTCCATCTCTCTCTCTTTTTCTCTTTCTTTATTATGTTGTATGTTTATTCCCTCTCTCTTGTTCCTTCTTCATTTTTCTCTTCCTCTCTCTCTCTCATTTCCTTTAACAAAACATCTCACTCTCTCTACTACCAATTTCCTTTAACAAAACATCTCTCTCTCTCTAATACTACCACTATCACTACCACTACCACTACAATAAACAAGAAAAGAAGAAAAAACAACAACAACCACAACAACAACAAACAAGAAAAGAAGAAAAAACTACTACTACTACCACTACTAAAGAAAAAAGAAAAGAAAAGAAAAAAATAACAACAACAAACAAGAAAACCACCACCACCACCACCACTACCACTATTACTACTACTACGTGTTGAGAGATCGAGCTCCACTCGCGATATGACAGGGTGACCGTTGTGCATTTATGTCACCGACTTGTCAGTTGTTGCAGATGCGGTTGGTACACCGCCAATGAATAATACCTACATGATAGCTATCCTTATCTACTCTAGTTCGTGGCTCAGTTAGTATGCCACCTTAGTTTGTTGAGTTTGGTTTGAGACCCATATATAGGGTTCTTCTATTTCTTTGTATGAGAGTTCTTTTGGCTTACACAACTAAGAAGAGGAAAACTGTTTTCAGCCTCCACCCTTGTGTGTGTTCCCCCATTGTGCAAGCAAGAAAGATACAAGTGAGACTTCTTCCTTCTCTCCCACAATCTTGACATGGTATCAGAGCCTTGTTCATGGTAAGGAGCTCAAGAAAGCAAGCCAAGCTCGCGGTGTTCTGGTAAGAGGAGTAGTGTTGCTTTCATTTTCTGTTTTGGGAGCAGATCTTTGCAGGTAGCACAGCCGAAAATTGCAAGAGTGCATTATCTCAGGTTGAGACGCCCTTCGCGGTGAAGCAAGAGGACAGTATATACTGCGGAATAGGGCTTTAGCCCTTAGCGACCCTGTTTTTTTGATTTGAAGCCATTTCGGGGCCTGTTTTGGAGGCGGAAGTTTTCTGTACGCACTCAGGAAAAAGCCCTGTTTTATGCTGTGCGACCACTGTTCTATAGGTCGGTGAAAAGCTACCACAGATATTGCATCTTATGCTCGTGTGTAGAGACATTGGGAGTTACAGAATCATCCTTGGTTCCTGTATATGCAAAATCGTCACTAGGAAGTGACTGTGTGGTCAAATACCACTTTCGCCAGTTTTGCAGATTTGCCGTGTTCTTTGCAGTGACAGAATTTTTTGCAGTGTTCTGTAATGGCGTCTGATTCTCTTTCACAGATTGTCACTGAAAAGCTTGACAAGAACAACTTCCAAGCATGGAAGTTTAGAATGACGAATTTCCTTATGGGAAAAGGATATTGGGAATTTGTTGCAGGAAATGAAGAAGAAGCAGTTCTTCCTGATGTTCCCAATCAACAGCAAATGCAGGCATTTAAAGCATGGCATGAGAGAGCCAGGAAAGTTATGTACTGGCTGTCTATCAGCATTTCAGACTCTATGATTGTGCATATTCAAGATGCAAGTACGCCAAAAGAGGCATGGGATACTTTGTCAAAAATGTATAGCACAAATACGCAAGCCAGGAAAATACAGCTCAAGCAAGAGTTGCACAATGTGCAAAGAGAAAGTATGAGCATCAATGACTACCACATGAAGGTGAAGAAGATTGCAGATGCACTTGCTTCCATTGGGTCACCAGTGGAAGATGATGATTTAGTTTCTGTGACCTTGAATGGTCTAGGAAAGGATTATGCACAGTTTCGGACATCCATTTCAGTTCGTGAAAGATTTCCTGATTTTGAGGAGTTGATTGCTCTTCTAATTTTTGAGGAGCAGAGAAATGGTGGTGCATCTTCTTCAGGAGGAACTTCAAAAGAAGCTGTCTTCTACTCAAATGCTGGAAGAGGTAGAGGCAGAGGTAGAGAAGGCCGATCTGGAGGCCGTGGTAGAAATCAGAATATGTAGCAAACTCAAGAAAACCAGTCCTATGGAGGAGGACGTGGTAACTCTAGAGGCAAGGGGAGCCAAAGAGGTCGTGGTGGATGGCAAAGAGGCTAAAATGCAAACAGTAATGTTGAATGCTACTACTGTGGTAAAATGGGTCATATGGCTAAAGACTGCTATAAAAAGTAGAATGACATCATGAATGGAAAACTGCAACAAGGGAATTATGCATCTTCTAGTAGACAGGGTGATGACAGAAATGAGCATTTGTTTATGGTGCAGCACATGAACAATTCTGTGACAAGTGCAGAAGAAAGCAATGATGTATGGTATGTTGACTCAGGTGCATCAAACCACATGACAGGTCATGTAGAATGGATGGAGGATGTAAGAAAAATGGAAAAACCAGGATTTGTGGAGACTGGTGATGATACTGCACATCCTATTGTGCAGATTGGAAAAATTCCTTTGTCTATGTAGGATGGGAAAAAGAAATACCTGTCAGATGTATTTCATGTCCCGAATATCACCAAGAATCTGGTTTCTGTTGGTCAAATGGTTGAGCAGGGCTTGCAGGTCAGATTTAATCCTCATGGATGCTTTGTTGAGGATATGAAAAATAAAGGTCGCTTGATAGCAAAAGGAAAGAAGAAGGGCAGAATGTTTACGTTGGATGCAGACATGCCTGAATTGAGTGCATCAATGTTTGCACATGGGACCGGTGTAGTTGCAGATATTGATATCTGGCATAAACGCATTGGTCATGTTAATGTACAACGACTTAAATCAATGCAGGCCCAAAATATTGTTGCAGGATTGCCTAAATTCAAGGTTGCAGAAATGCATAAGGTATGTGAAGCCTGTCAATTTGGAAAACAGGCAAGGAAACCATTTCCTAGACATGTTCAAGAGAGTAAGAAGCCATTGGAATTAATCCACTCTGATGTGTGGACTACTAAAGCTGCATCTCTTGGAGGCTGTCATTATTTTGTCACTTTTATTGATAACTATAGGGTGTATTTTATGAAAAAGAAAAGTGAAGTTTTTGGGCATTTCAAAACTCTTAAAGCCATGGCTGAAAAAGAAACAGGTCTGCAAATAAAATGCCTAAGGTCAGATGGAGGGGGAGAGTATCTCTCAAATGAGTTTGCAAGGTTCCTGCAGGAGCATGGCATAAAGCAGCAATATTCATGCAGTCATACCCCACAACAAAATGGAATTGCAGAAAGAAAAAACAGGCATATTGGAGAGGTATCTCGTGCCATGCTCAATGAAAAAGACCTGCCAGATTTTTATTGGGCTGAAGCAGTTGCTACAACAGTCTACATAATGAACAGGACTCCCACTGCAGCAATACATGGGATGACTCCAGAGGAGAGGTATACTGGTAGGAAACCAGATATTTCTCATTTGAAAATTCTTAGTTGCATTGCCTATGTACATGTGCCAGATGAGTTGAGATCCAAGTTGGATCCAAAAGCTGAGAAGTGCATCTTTATTGGTTACTCTCTGCAGCAAAAAGGGTATAGATGCTATAACCCTTCTACTCGTAAGTTTACAGTGAGCAAAGATGTTGTTTTTGATTAGATGAGTAGCTGGTATAAACCAGTAAATGTGATTGATGATGTAGATGCACAAAATGGTAATGCTGCACAAAATTCACAGCAGCAGTCACAAAATATTAGTGGACCTGGGGCGTCCTCTAGCAGTGCTTCACATTCTTCGCCATGGACAGGCAGATTGAGATCAGGAGAATATTCTCAAAGCAATGCAGATAGTGGTATGCAAGTATCACGAAAAGGAGAAGAGAAGGTTGATCAGCCCATGTTTGATGTGAATGCAGGTCACTCTTATGTGGATGGTGAATCTAGTGGCTCAGAACAGAGCATTGATGATGAGTTGGGTATTCCTTCTATTGTTACACTTGGAGTAAGGAAGACCATGAATGTTTTGAGAGCACCTGGGAGTGAACCTATTTTGCGCAGGTCTACGAGAGCTAGGTATCCTGTGGATAGGCTGAAATATGATGGATTTACAGCCATTCACTATGCATATATGGTCAAAGTGATACAGGAACCAGAACCCACTTCTTTTGAGCAAGCCATGGGAAAATAAAAATGGGAGAAAGCCATGGATGAAGAAATGGATGCCTTGGAAGCAAATGCTACATGGGAATTGGTACCTTTGCCTAAAGGTAAGAATGCAATTGGCTGTAAGTGGGTTTATAAGGTGAAGCACAATGCAGATGGTTCTGTGAACAGATACAAGGCAAGATTAGTAGTCAAGGGGTATGCACAAACATATGGCATTGACTATGAAGAAACATTCAGTCCAGTTGCAAGGATAGCAACCGTAAGAGCAGTCATTGCTATGGCTGCATCAAAGGGATGGTCTTTACATCAGATGGATGTAAAGAATGCCTTCTTGCATGGTGATTTGCAAGAAGAGGTATATATGGAGCAGCCACTAGGTTATGTGCATGCTGTTCATCCTGAGTTTGTTTGCAGGTTGAAGAAAGCATTGTATGGCTTGAAGCAAGCACCTAGAGTATGGTCTGACAAGATAGGACAGTATCTTGTCACTATTGGCTTTCAGATTTCCAAGGCAGATTTCTCACTTTATGTGAGAAAAATAGAGAAAGGTATTATGCTACTTGTCATTTATGTTGATGATTTGATTATGACAGGTGACAGTGATGAAGATATCCTTCATGTGAAAATGCTATTGAAGCAGAAGTTTGAGATGAAGGATTTGGGAGAGCTGCGTTATTTCTTGGGCATTGAGGTGATTAGATCACCAAGTGGGATACAGCTCTTGCAGAGGTAGTATGGATTGGACATGCTGTCCAAATATGGGATGACAGGCTGTAAGCCTATTTCAGTTCCTTTGGAGCAGAATGTGAAGCTGAGCGCAGATGCAGGTGAGCTTTTGGAAGACCCTACTATGTACAGACGCATAGTGGGAAGTTTGATTTATATGACTATTACCAGGCCAGATTTGAGCTATGCTGTTGGATTGGTAAGTCAGTTTATATAGGCTCCAAGGAAACCGCATTTGGATGCGGCTAGACGCATACTCAGGTATGTGAAGTCCACATTGCAGTATGGACTATTTTATGAGACTGGGGTTCAGATACAGTTGCATGGATACACTGATGCTGATTGGGCTGGTAGCATTTTTGATAGACGATCTACCAGTGGATATGTGTTCTCTTTTGGGAGTGCTGCAGTCACTTGGAGCAGCAAGAAACAACCTACAGTTGCCTTATCCAGCACAGAGGCTGAGTACAGGGGCGTAGCAATGGCTGCATGTGAGGTAGCTTGGTTGCATAAGCTACTTTATGATATGCATCAGCCTACAGATGGGCCAGTTGTCATTTATTGTGACAACATGAGTAGTATACACTTGGCAAATAACCCAGTCTATCATGCTAGAACAAAGCACATTGAGGTGCATTATCACTATGTGCGAGAGAGGGTTTTACTAGGTCTTATTGATCTAGTTTATGTCAGCACAGAGGATCAGGTAGCTGACATATTTACGAAGGCATTGGGCACAGAGAAGCTGCGCAAGTTCAGAGACCTGCTTGGTGTGCAGGAATTGGGATTGAGATCGAGGGGGAGTGTTGATAGATCGAGCTCCACTCGCGATATGCCAGGGTGACCGTTGTGCATTTATGTCACCGACTTGTCAGTTGCAGATGCGGTTGGTACACCGCCAATGAATAATAGCTACATGATAGCTATCCTTATCTACTCTAGTTCGTGGCTCAGTTAGTATGCCACCTTAGTTTGTTGAGTTTGGTTTGAGACCCATATATAGGGTTCTTCTATTTCTTTGTATGAGAGCTCTTTTGGCTTACACAACTAAGAAGATGAAAACTATTTTCAGCCTCCACCCTTGTGTGTATTCCCCCATTGTGCAAGCGAGAAAGCTACAAGTGAGACTCCTTCCTTCTCTCCCACAATCTTGACACTACGACTACGACTACGACTACGACTATGACAAACCACTACTACTACCACTATCACTATCACTACCACTATCACTACCACTACCATTACCACTACAATAAACAAGAAAAGAAGAAAAAACAACAATAACAACAACTACTACTATAATAACAACAAACAAGAAAAGAAGAAAAAACTACTACTCTACTACAACAACAATAACAATAACAACAACAACAACAATAACAAACAAGAAAACTAAACAACAATAAACAAGAAAAAAAAACTACTACTACTATCACAACAACAAACAAGAAAACTACTATTACTACTACTAGTACTACTACTATAATCACAACTATGATGACTACGACCACGACTACGACTACCATAACAATAACAAACAAGAAGAGAAGAAATTAAACAGCAACAACAACTACTATCACTAATACTACCACTACTACTACTACGACTACCACAACAATAACAAATAAGAAATTAAACAACAACTACCACTACCGCTACCGCTACCGCTATCGCTACCATTACCACTACCACTACCACTACCACCATAACAATAACAAAGAAAAAAAGAAAAGAAGAAATAAAATAATAACAACAACCTCTCCCTCCCTCCCTCTCTCCCTCCCTTCCTCCCTCCCTCTCCCTCTTTTTCTCTTTTCCTATTATGTTTAATGTTTTCTCCCTCTCTCTCTCTCTCATTCCTTCTTTCCTTTTCTCTCTTCCTCTCCCTCTCTCATTTCCTCCCCCTCTCTCAATACACATGATTTTAAACAAAAGCAAGTAAAAGAAAAGGAGAAAAAACAAAAACAAAGCAAGAAGGAACAATGCACTCACCGCAAAGGCCCGAGGATGGATTCGGCGGCTCCTCTTCGCGACGACGGCTTCTCTTCGCCCTCCGTACACTTCCTCTTCTTCTTCGCAAATGGTGGCGGTGGTGGTGAGAAGCTTTCCTTCTCCCTCTTTCTCTCTTTCTCTCCCTGTCCCTCTGAAATGCAAGATGGAGTTCGCTCTCCCTTTCGCTCGCTCTTTTGTTCGTTCATGCAAAATAACGCGCTTGGGCTTCAGCCCGCGTTTTTTCGTCTGAGCACCGTCACTATTTGCGATGCAAATAGCGACGCCACTATTTTGCGTTGGAAAGCGCCGTCGCTATGTCTTCGTATCCTTGTAGTGATTGCAAAGATATAGAATTTCACCATTCATTTCATATTTGTGTCTTGCATGTATCAATTTCTTATATTTTTGTATAATTTTTCATAGAAATTATCCTTTCTTGGCCACTTTAACACAAAAGTAAATGTAGGCTGAGGCTAAAAACCCATGCCCTACTACTCACTATACATTTGTCGATGTTCCTCAAAATTTTATTATTATTCTAGGCTCAAAATTTATTTATCCCTAAAATTTTCTATTTTTTTCTAATTTTCTTAAATTTTTTGATATAATTGCTAATAATTCCACAATTCTTGATCATAAAATAGAGAACCGTAGCCATGGCGACCAACATGTATCATTTTGCCTCACATGCACCGTTACTTTCATCAATTTTATCGATTGTCATCATATTTCTCAAATTTTCGTGTTTTGCATGTGCTAGGTAATTAATTTCTACATTATGATAGCCATAAATCCTACTTACAGTCCTTAAACACAACACACATCACTTTCATATCAAATTTTAGCCCATATGCATCTCAATTTCATAACAAAAATAATATTAAAATTGAATTTTCTTTGAAATTGAGACTTACTCTGCAAGAAAATTGCTTAATTTTTGAAATTTAAGAGATGTGTAGGCAGCCCATTGACACTCCATACAACCAATAATAGCCACCTTCATGCTCATTTGCTCCATTTCTTGCATCTTGTCGTTATCTAACATCCCTTTCCTCTCCCTCTCAACCCACATGAACAATAATTATAGTGAGAGAGAAAGAGGAGAGAGAAATACCAAAAACTGATCTCTTTAAAGAGTGCATCATATTCAATGCTTCTTGCAAAAATAGAGAGCATGGAAATTTGAGATCTCTTTGCCCAGGTTGCTCCTTATGGATCAAACAGTTGCGAGTCTCCCAAAAAAATAAAGGAGTGCAAAGAAAATGTGCCCTCCCCCTTATCATGAGTTATTTCAAGTTTTTAAACATATTTAAGCTTCTTAATCAAGCCTTTACAAAAAAAAAGTTCATTTCTTGCTTGTTGATTCTCCAACCAATGGTTTGCTTAAAATTGGAGGCCCAAAATATTCTCGAATTCAAGATCTGAAAGCGTAGGCTCATTCATGGCATCATTTTCTACTATCTTGGTCTCCTCGATGCTTTTTCCTACTTCTTCTGGATCATGTAGTTGCTTTGTAATGCCAACGTTGCATCTCTTTAAATGATTGTCTAACGAACTTCGATCAAGGAATAGATACTTCCAGCGCATTCTGGGCCACCCACTTTTGCTTAGGTAGTTGCGACACCTCTTGATTTTTACTACAAATGCTCCATTTTTTGCTTTAGTTTTGACACCTAAATTTACCTCTCAAGTAATAATGTCAAGTCTTTTTGGGAGACTCTTATTTTCACAGTACATGTGTAAATGGTGATCCTTGGGGAATCTTATGTGTGCTAATTGCAAACATTGGTGCACTCTTTGCATTTTCCATCATTGCACATATAATTGTACTTCTATGCTTATAGATGAATTATTGTGATCAATCACATAGTCAAGGAATTGGTTGCATGTATGGCCAAATACTACTTTTGAGATAGCTTGATCACATTATGCAATGATAAGAACACCATGGTTTTAGGTTCCACACTTGTGGCCTTGCTTGTGTGGTAGCTTGATAACATGCTGCAATGATAAGAACAACACGATTTTAGGTTCCACATTTGTGACCTTGCTTGTGAGATAGCTTGATCACATGCTGCAATGATAAGAATACCATGGTTTTAGGTTTCATACTTGTGACCTTTCTTGTGTGGTAGCTTCTTTTGAGCACCTACATGTGTTGATGTAAACAAGATGATATGACCTATGAATGGATACTTGTGTAGCATGTGGCACATGCTTATGAAAGGAGGACTAGCCTGATAGTATGCATAAGATATACATTGTCGTGATGCTGCACATCCACCACTGCGAACTTGAGGGTGGAGTTTTTTGCCAGGAATTTGAACTCATTAGTCACCATCATTAGGAATTTGTTTTCTGTTGTGTGTGTCTTTTTATTCGTCGTTCAGTTTAAACTGTCAATTTGAAAATTTGATTGCTTGGTTCCATCCTAAATTTTTGTATTCATTGAGTAGTACGTAGGCGTAAATAACCCACGTGTATATTTTGTTTGTAGCACCCCTGTGACTATGTTTGGTAAATGTGGCAGCCTTTTGGAAGCAGAAAGTGTATTTGCTTATGGATCCAACCATGATGTGGTACTTGGAGTGCTCTACTTTCGGTATATGTGGAACATGATCATGAAGAAAAAGTTTTATGCCTCTATAGGCAAATGGTAGAGGAAGGTTGCTTTGCCAAGCATAGGAGAAGAGGGTCGCACATACGAGTGAAGAGACTTGACGTGCTATTTGTGAATGTTTGGAACTCGGATGTTGTAGAGTCAAAGTGTTGGCTCAAGGTTTTATCAAGGAAGACGATGGGAGATTATTATTAAAAGAACATGGACATGTGTTATGAAGGAGAAAAGTTGAAGAAAGTATCAAGGACAAGCTAATGGAGAAGTCTTTTTGAGGATTTGGAGTGTTTCTAGTTTATGAATGGACCAAAGCAAATAAGAAATGCCTCATTTTGCCTTAATTCAGTTAAGGTTGTGATGAAGGCTTATAAAACATAAAGATGCTTGAAGGGTTTATCTTTGGAAGGACCGAAGTTACTTGGGAATTCCTCTTACAAAATTTGACATCTCATATTACATATTCAAGTTTCTAAGGCATGTTATTCTGTGAAGAGCATTTCATGGACAAGATTGAGAGTCAGATTGTTTCCACCCTACCAATGAATTGTGGAAGTTATACGAACACCCTCAAGTTATGTTAATGAGTTTGACAAGGAGCAGGACTAAAAAGCTATGTTCCATATTTAGTGATCACCAATTGATGAAGACCTGAGGATATGACATTAATAAAGGGCATGTGGCATTTTGAAAAATAGTATTGGCATAACCTAGATTAGGAAGAAAGATGGCAACTACTGATATTGCAGGGGAAGGATGTCGACATTGATGGCAAATCAATGAAAGACTTATTAAAAAGCTTTTAAAAGCCTTAAGGATTTTATTGGAAAAAGCTAGGGGATTTTTGGGTAGCCATGTGTTAGAAAGGAAGGGAGGGAACAACTAAACATGGGATGATATGTAGGTGCTCAAGGCACCGGATATGTTCATGCAAGAAAAAGCAATCGCTAGAGCTAGAGGAGGGGGGGGGGGGGGGGGTACAAGCCTTCAACAACATACATAGAAGGGGTGGGTGGGCAAACTTGGCTTATGCAAAAGAAAAGAGGAGATTTTATGAAGGGCATGCAGTAATCAATGTTGAGTTCAGACGTGGCATGGAGGATGCGTGGAATTCATATTGTTGTGCACGTATCGAGATGAGTTCATGGATGAATGCTCTCCATCCATGCATCTGACGTGAGTAGAAATTCATTAACGACTAAGGCTAATGCATGTGGTGTGGCCAACTAGGCAAAAGTATAGTAATCATGGGTTGGCCATGGTTAGAGAAGCCAAGCATGAGCATACTCTTTCATGTTGGGATGGATTGATGTTACAACTGCTAGCTTCATTTGATGGTGACATAGTTAATGAAAGGGGTTGGTGAAGTCTAAAGTTAAAGATACAAAGAGTAAGAACTTATTTGATGAAAAATGCAATGCGACGTGAACCCACGATCTAAAGGGCCCTACTCCTTGCCATGAATAAATTATCCCATTCGAAGCCACTATGCCATGTGCTAAGAGCTCTTATAGAGTCATCTTGTGAAGGGATTTTGATGTTGTGATAAAAAGAGTAGAGAAAGAGAGAGTTCCTAGAACTTAAAATCATAGTTTCTCTTTTACATCCTTTGCTTCTTATTTTGATTGCCAACGTATATGATTAAAACCCTTGTGCATCCATATCTAAACATAAACATGCTCATCTAAGCTAAAATGATGTATTGTGAAGATTGTAATCCTTGTAATTCCACTTTATCTTACCTTGCCCACATATGTGTATTCGATTGAATGTGAAACCTGACCATTCTTCTTACTCCATGTATTTAGCTTGAGTTGAGTACTCTTCATCATCCTTTGCTCCCATTTCACAAAGTGTCCCTACAGCGAGCGACTTTCATGTGCTGAGTTAGCTACAATGGAGCTTCTATGTAGAGATGTACATTGAGAGAGAGACGAGATAGAGACACATGATTTGTGGTACTAAAGAGTGTACCTCAATAATGATTTTAGATAGGTATATGTACTATGTACAACCTGGCCCTTACGGGTGAACACGGGTACTGCCCTTTATCCCAACAACCTCCCCACTAAAGGCAATGTGCCCAAAGGTAGAGAAAAAGAATCAGCTAAGTCTAAGTATATACAAAGCTGAAGAGAATATATCTATCCAATACCCATCATCTGCATGGCAATGGGCAAACCTCTCTACTGGAAGACCTTTCATGAGAAGGTCTACATGGTTATCATCAGTGTGCACCTTGATCAGATCAATGCTCTTGTTGTCAAGTACCTCTATGATGAAATGATACTTCACCTATATGTGTTTTCTCTTTGCATGAAAGACAGGGTTTCGTGCTAACATGATAGCACTCTGACTATCACAATGGAGGACATGAACCTCAGTAATCCCAATATCAATGTGAGAGCCATAAGGCCTCTTTGCATGCCGCCTTAGTGGAAACCACATACTCTGTCTCCGTACTAGACAGTGCAACACACTTCTGTAGCCTGGATATCCAAGAGTTACATCCCCCTGTGAAGTTGAACACATACCCTGTAGTGGACTTCCTACAGTCCGCATGTCTAGCATAGTCTGCATCGGTAAAGCCAATGACATATGTTTTCTGCTTACCAAAGCAAATGCACAAATTCTTTGTGCCCTTGAGGTATCTCATAATACCTTTCACTCCTTCCCAATGCTTCTTTCTAGGGTTTGCCATATACCTGCTAACCACTCCCACTACAAAGGCAATGTTTAGATGTGTAGCAACCATAGCATTCATCAAATTGCCAATGGTTGATGCATACAAAATCTTGACCATTTCAGCCTTCTCATCATCAGATGAAGGGCTGTTCTTTGGACTAAGTTTCACATATGGAGGCAATGGGACTTTGATTCCCCCCCTTCCCCCCCACCGAAATGCTACAAAATCTTGGATACATACTCATGCTGAGATAGATAGAGTAACCCCTTCAATCTATCTATAAGTATCCACATCCCAAGAATGTGATTAGCATCACCAAGATCCTTCATGTCAAAGTTGCCATGAAGACTTTGCTTCAATGAATCCAAGGCAAGAGTATCCCTGCCAACCTAATTAGCATGTCATCAACATACAAAACCAAGATAATCAGGTTGCCATCTGCTGCCTTCTTGGTGTACAAGCAGTGATCAACTTGACTTCTTTGAAAGCCCTGAGACTGCATGAAAGTATCAAACTTATGATACCATTCCTACAGTGCCTATTTCAGCCCATACAAACTCCGTTTCAGTTTATAGACCATCGTCTCTTTGCCTTTAGCAACAAAACCCTCAGGCTATTGCATATATATGTCCTCATGCAAATCACCATGTAAGAATGTAGTCTTTATATCCATCTATATGAGCTCCATATCGTCAGCTGCAACTAAGCCCAAAATGGTTCTTAGAGTAGTCATCTTGACTACAAGAGAGAAGATCTCGTCTCAAAATGAATTCCATGTTCCTGCTTGTACCCTTGTGCAACCAACCATGCTTTGTACTTTGGCGAAGAACCAGAAGTGACCTTTATCTTGTAAACCCACTTGCATGGAAGAGCTTTTTTCCCTTTAGGCAGTTGCACCAAGTCCCAAGTACCATTCTTATCAAGTGATTCCATTTTCGATAGCATGGCCTTGAACCACTTCTTGCTGTGTGGTCTAATCATTGCTTCCTTGAAGCATGATGACTCACCATAGTCAGTAACCATGACATAATCTACATCATACTGCTCACCATGAATAAACCTATTTGGTTGCCTTGAAGGTCGGGTTAAACTACGTAGCGAAGATTTTGCATTTGTTGGTTGCTGGGCCTGCAAATTTGCATTTACAGGTTGCTGTCCTGAAATTCTAGCATGCTAACCTGACAGTCTAGACTGTCCTAACTGCATGTTTTCAGGCTAAAACTATGGTGTATCATGGGCAATACCTTGCTGTCATTTCCAGCACCATTTATTACATTTTCATGAGTATTTACAACAAGTATACGCTATTGTCCACTGGGCACAAATGGCTGTCTAAAAGGTACATCCTCTCGAAAAACAACCCTCTTGACTTCCTTAGTCTTCTCGGATTGCTTATGCATCTGATCTTCATGGAAGATGACGTCATTGTTGGGTACCATCTTTCTTTTCTTGGGATCCCAAAGTCTATACCCCATCTTACCCTTGTCACCGTACCCTAGGAATATGCATTTACACGACTTTGTTTCCAGTTTGATGCGCTATTCTTTCCTTATATGCACAAAAGCCTCGTAGCCAAACACTCGCATATGAGTATATGAAGGTGCCTTGTCCGACCACTCTTCTTGAGGGACTCTCCCCCCCCCCCCCCCCCCCCCAAAGACCTGTTCGGTGACTTATTAATTAGATGAATGACTGTCATAATAGCCTTTGCCCAAAAGCCATGGGGTAATGTAGCATGAGACAGCATCGTACGGACCTTATTCTATATGGTCCGATTCATGCAATTTGCAACTCCATTTTGGGGTGAATTATAAGGGGCAATGAGCTCCCTCTTTATCCCCTTGTCACAAAATGCCTGAAAGGCTTTGGATACATACTCACCGCCATTGTCAGAGTGAAGACACTTAAGTGTCTTATCAGTGTGGTTCTCAACCAATGCCAAAAATTTCTAAAACTTGTCAAGCAGTTTGTCCTTGCTATGAATAGGGTAAACCCATACCTTTCGAATAGCATCATCGACAAATGTGACAAAGTATTTCTTTCCTCCTAGAGATAACCTTGGCATTTGACATACATCAGAATGTACTAACTCTAGAGGCAAAGATTTTAGTGAAAGATACTTTTTATGAGATGTCTACACATGCTTACCATAAACACAATGATCATAAATCTCAAAATTAGCATAATGAAGACAAGGCAAGTAACCTGAACGAGAAAGTACTTTCATTCTTGTTTGACTTATGTGTCCCAACCAGCCATGCCAAAGGAAACACTTGGCTACTCAGTCACAGCAACAACATGGTCACGTACACTAGATACATGAAGAGGATACAAAGTATCACTCTTTGAGCCTCTGGCAATAACCCTAGATCCTCTATAGATCTTTCATTTTCCATCGCCAAAGGTGGCATGAAATCCATTGTCATCTAGTTTCGAGTACTAATCAAGTGTAATATTTCCACGCGATAAAAGTTAGTTGGTTAGTTCGAAAGTTAGTTAGTCAATTAATAAGTTAGTAAGATTAGTAATTGAAGACTAACTAAGGTAAAAACTAACTAACGTTAATAGCTAATAATTTTTATTCAATTAAAAATATATTTTCAAAAAAAAATCAAGAGTTGTAAATCCAATATTTGTCTCGGATTGACATGGACCGTAGCCACCCTTCACGGAAGTTACAATGTGAATGAGACTTATGAGCCATATTAATCACTAATATTAATGTGTATAGTTTGGATGGTCCAAAAATATTAGATTTTTGGGAAAAAAACTAGTATATTTTAGATATTATCCTAAAAAAATAGAACTAGATGCCATTTGAAAGAAAAGACAAGTGGTGTTTTAGTTAGTTTTGGAGATTTTATAAAAAGAAAAAAAAAGTGATTGGTGAAATCGTGTGCGTCACGATCGCAGGCAGTAGATAGGACTTAGAACAGAGAAAAGAAGAAGGAGTGAACTGAGAGCTTTCTAACCAAGTGTATTAGGGTTTTACCCCCCTTTTGGAGCCAATGGAACCATCAGATTTATGATCTGAGCATCAGATCACTAATTCTTCCAAGAGGCCCTCCACTCTTGTTCTTAGTCTCATCCCCTCCTCTCTAATTCATTATAAATATGAGGTGTGGGGAGGCACAAGGGAGCATAAGGAGACCCTGAAAGGCTGGAAGAGAGAGGTAGAGAGAAGGATATCCCTCCAAGAGAGAGAGAGAGAGAGAGAGAGAGAGAGAGTTACCTTGAGAGGCTGCACAATTCCCTCTATCTTGATCCTCGACTTAACCATCTTCTCTTACACTCTCCCATCTCGAATCTATTCCACCTTCTTAATCTCTTGAGTCTAGGGTGTTGGAAGATCCTATTCTAGATAAAGGATGGAAATTTTGGTGCCATGTGATTTGGACTAGGTACTTCTGTTGGACAAAAGGGATACATAATTCTCATGTGTTGGAAGGAGACAAAGATTAACTTGAAGATAAGTTAAGAAACTTGTTTATCAAAAGGACTGCTTGTTTTGTTTTCATGTATGTGCTGTAAATTACGTGAACGAACCTTGTGCCCTAAAAGGCTTAATTAATGAAGTTGATTTTAAATGTCACACATAAATATGGTAGGACCTAATTAGAAAACTAAAGCTATCAAGAGAAGTAGTTGGACGTAATTCCCGACGGGTCCGTCCTATGGTAGGGTGGTCCTAGAGAACTAGGAGGCTTTTCACAATGATTTATCATCATTCCACTTTAGGTATTGTTATGTTAGAACCTGATTCATGCCATTTTAGGGGATTGGAATTATGCGACAATGTACCATTGGATTTTGTTTTAGTAGCATTTTAATGGGTTTCCCTTGAGCCATGTGAAGGGGGGGTTATATGAGAGATTTTAAAAGCTTATAAGGCTTATTACTGGAGAATAAGTCAATTGATAGCTATGCTTGCATACGTTGAGGAAAAGCACAATGATGACATTGACCTTGAGCCTATGACAACTAAAAATGGTATCTTCTCACCATGCAATTTGATTAATACTGATTTGGCAAGTGTAGAAGAGCTTGCCAAGTGGGTATTGAGTTGGACATGCTTCATTTTGCAACAAGGTGGTATAGAAGCGATTGCCAAGTGGGTATTGAGTTGGACATGCTTCATTGCAACACATGGTATAGAAGAGCTTGCCAAGTGGGTATTGAGCTAGGCATGCTTCATTGGAATAGTAGTATGTATAGGTATATAGGGTGGACACATGAGCAATATATAGAAGGTGCGAGATGTACTCCAACATCAACCATATATAATGGATTTGTAAAAGGGGGGAGGTGGGTGTGATGGGCCAATAGGCTTCCACCATGACATTTCATAGCTTCTTCTTCATTTGCCTCTTTTATTTGATAGTTTGAGATAATTAAGATAAGCCTTAAGGCTTAATGCTTAAGCCTTTGTCTTCATGGAACTTAAAGGCTTTTCCCATGAGGCACTACTACGTTAAAAATGTTTAGTTACCTACCTTTCAAACACACAACACGATCTTGCAAGGAATCCACACCTTGAAGATGTCATGCAAAGACAAAGGCATTGACTCAAGACGTTGGATACACATGATTGTAACAAGGCATAAAGCTAGAGTTCTACTTGGTTTTTAGTGTTATTTGAAATATGTATTTTTGCTACTCCTTGTTTCTTTTCAGGTTTATGATAGAAGAAGATGCTAGAGTATCAAAGTCAAATGTAAACGAGGCTCATCATACTATTATAAGGGCTTGTAAACTAATCTTCGGGCCCCTTATGGGTTTGCAAATATGAGTATTTATATTATATGTGGTGTGTGTGGAGTTATGGGTGGAGAGCATGCATGCGACAAACAACTCTTTTTATTTTTTGTAGGAGTTAACCATTCCTGTTGAGAGGATTATCCTATTGTATTCCTTTACAAAAGTTGTAATTCCTTCCAACTTTCTTGAGGACATCATCAATATCATATCCTATTTAGAAACTACTTAAGTTGTATCATTATTCATGACATAATATTTGGTTTTGTTGTTATCACCTACAATCGTAGCTGTAATTATGTGAGGCTGCCCTTCTACTAAGGTTGTATCAATGCCATTCTTAGATGAGTGGATATTTGTGCCTACACTTCTCCTTATATAGGTGTGTGGCTATAGCAGTACAAGTTTCTTGTCACTTTGCTGACTCTTAACAAGGTATCGTAGCAACCATTTATAGACAAAAAAAGATTGGTTAGTTCAATATATGGAGAACGAACACACACACACACACACACACACACACACACACACACACACACACACACACACACACACACACACACACACACACACACACACACACACACACACACACACACACACACACACACACACACACACACACACACACACACACACACACACACACACACACACACACACACACACACACACACACACACACATGCTGCTGTATTTTTTCTTTTTGGATGAAGAGACACACTAGTGTTAAAGACAAGAAAATGTAATGAAGTAAAAATGTTAGTGACATAAAGTGACTTGGATGAGAATCTCATGTTATGCGCAAACTCATCTACAACTTCATGAATTCATCTAGGCATAACTTGGCACACTAGAAGATCTATGCAGAGATATCCAAAAAAGGAGTCATCCACTTTATTCTCAAAGAAATTTTATAGGTTGTATTCCTCTACATGTTGCACCAAACCTCGTGATCCCACCTCCTCTACTTGTTGCAAGCCCTCTTCCACTACTTGTTATAAGCCCTCCTCCTCCATGCTTGAGAGATTGCTTCCCTTGTACACTCAAGATCATTGAGGCATCATAGGGATAATATAGCACCAAAAAGGTTGTTGTGGATTAGGGTAGAAGATCACGTATGGGGTATATGTGATCTTTGAATGGTCATCATCATAACCTTCAACCTGACAAAAAAATGACTCTCTTCTGCTTTCATTGTTTTGGCAAACCAAATGTGTCTCAAAAGTCATTCCACTTCTTCTTTGAATTAAACTATAAGAGTCTAGATGGCCCTCATTGAACGGTGCCCCCTTGCTCCTTCTAATATAGCTCTAAACCATTGCACATCAAATATGATCATGACAATCCACTAAAATCACACTTTGCAAGGTTTCAAAATAGTCCATGCTTGGATGGCATTAGGAAAAAAATGAACTCACAAATGGGCCCTTAAAAATAATATAGTTTAAGATGTGGGCCTTTTGGATTGTTCAATAGAAAGGCTAGATGTTGACATCCATGGAGGGTGAATCTTCTCTCTCCAAATCTTGGGTTTTTGATTTAAAAAAGGGGTAATGGGGGATTAAAAAAAGGGAAATTGAACAATACAAAAAATTTGAGTTTCTCTCACCTCGTATTTCGCCCCTTTTTTAGAGAAATTTTAATTTTGGTTTTTTTTCCTATCACGAAATCAGTTTGACCCAAAAGTTGAGCAATACACCATTTCCCTCTCTTCTCTATACTAATGAATTTTCATCTCCCATTGAAGCTCCCTGGTGAGAGTAATTAGGGTTTTGAGAGTTTTGCTTACCTTTGCACTTTCTTCTCCATGCAGCTCTAGATTTTGGGCAAAATATAGGTGCCCATCTCTCTTTGCATTTTCTCTTGTTTGCTATTTTTTCAATAGGGGTTGATGTCATTTCTTACTGTTATTGTTGTTTTATTGCAGAGATTATTTTGGGCAGGAGGCATAGGTGCTCATCTCTCTCTCTCTCCTTTCTTTCCCCCTCTCTCTATGTGTTGTTTCTCTTTTATGTTGTGTTTTCAATAGAATTTGATGTTTGTTCTAATTGTTGTTTTCTTGCAGAGTTTATTTGGAGCAAGAGGCAAAGGTGTTAATCTCTCTCTCTCTCTCTCTCCCTCTCTCTCTCTCTCTCTATGTTTGTTTGTTTTTTTGCTAGTATCTTTTCAATACAATATGAAGTTAGTTCTAACCCTTGTTGTTTTATTGTAGAGATAATTTTGGGTGACATTGCATAAGTGCTCATCTCTCTCTCCCTCTCTCTTTCTCTCTCTATGTTTCCTATTTTTTATTGTTTTTTCAATATACCTTCATGTAAATACTAACTCTTATTATTGTTTTTTGCAGAGATTAATCTGGGCAAGATTGGATAGGTGCTCATTTTTTTCTCTCTCCCATGTACTCACACACACTCTCTTTCTTTCTCTCTGCATTTTTCCTTTTCTACTATATTTACAATAGGGTTTGATGCTAGTTCTAACTTAAGGATCAATTGTTGTTGCAGCACTTAACACAAGGTAAAGTAGAGATTCTATAGCTCAATTTACGGGTAAATCTGCCATATTTGTGGTACCAAAATTTATTGATTTAATTAGTAACTTTTATGTTTGATAGGATTGATATTTTCTTTTGTCCATCACTTGCAATGGGTTTTGATCATCAACGATTCAATCTTATCTTCAGTAGATCAGCTTATAGGTAAATTGACCCTATTTTGTGTTGCTTCTATTCACGCAATTATCTAGATAATTTTTGTTAAAAGGAATTCATGCAAGTATTTTTGTTAAAATGGATTCATGTAGGTATTTTTTTGTACATACATGTATTGTACAAGGTTTAGGTGAAGCACATAATTCTCGATCGACTATTTTTATGTGGTGAATGATTGCTTTATGCTGCATGATATGGATTTGCTAGAAGTCCATGGTTCAAAAATCCTCTGCTTTATTGGTCATGTGTGCCCATTCGGATCTCCATGCCAATTGGCAATGATCCATGAAACTCTTGTATCATATCATCCACATAGCACACAATATGTTGAGTCATAGAATATCTCAGGTGTCCATTCAATGTGCCTATTAAGATTTGCATGCCATGTGGCTACTCTTCTTATAACAACTACTCTATAATACGCATGTTTCATACAATGTTTTGAGTCAAATCAGACTCCTATTCATTATAATGAAATTTATTTTGGTAAAATTCTCTGAGTATTCTTGTGCTATTCTTTCCATTATATTTCATGTAAATGGTATGATTAAAGTGATGCCTTGAATTTGAATCTATATTTTGTGTCGCTATATATATCCACATGTGTTTTGATATCGATGTTCGTGTATGTTTACAAAAGTGTAAACATCTCAATGCCATGTTGATTTGTATGGCATATTGGTGATTACTAGACAAACTTAAAATGCTTATTATTTAGGGGTTAATACATACTTCTTTACATCTAATGCCTAGGTTATAATTCCTGAGAGAAGAACAAGCATTCTCTCGATAGGAGTACGTAACAAAAAAGATGAAGAAGGGAATTGGATTACTGATACATATCATTACTCGTCTTGGATACATATGCGTCCAACTATGAAGGGAGATTTCAGGGTGAAAGCATTTGCAATTGCGGATGTATCAAAGCATTGGAAGGGTAAAATTTTAGCTCTTAGAGAAAGGAATGTTGATTCTCACCTTGTAAAAGAGGTGTTTGTACAACATGTATTCATGCAAAAACAAATACATATTGCGCTCACTGTGCCCTTTTCAATGAAACATTGCAAACAGTAAGTATTTGCAACTCATTGAGAATGAAAAATTTCATGATATCTATGTAACTACTTGTCTTGTATTTACAGAAGTATACACTTCAGATTGCTATGAGTGGCAAAATTCCAAGAGTTTCACAAGTTTTTTTAAGTGTTACTACCTCGAAATTGGTAGATTTCTTGAGGGGCGTACAAGTAAGCAGCTCGTAGTAGCGAACCTTGTTTTTTTCTGACTCCAAGTACATATTGCCCAAGGGGGGTCGAGAATATGGAACCCTTGAGTCTATGCACATATCGAATCTCAATAGCATAGAATGGCCATTGTGTAGTAGCGACATTTTGCACATGTGTAGCACAAAAATTTCAGCAGACATATTGAATTCTATGAAGCCAAACACTGGCTCAAAGAATGTACATCTAAGCTAGTTCATACCAATTGCAATTTTTGCACATACGTTCAGGGAATGTAAGGGTTTGAGACATACCAAAAGTACGTACGTCATAAAAAGTGCATCAGAGGATTATGTAACAAGGATTCTAGGCAAAACTTGGATATTAAAAAAATGACTTACAGTCCTGACACAATGGAGTGTCGAGTCACAACAAGGGACATGGCTTTCAAGTAATTGTTTTTTCTCTTAGTTGACTATTATCTTACTTTGGGATGGATCGGCTAACTTTCCTTTTCAATTACAGGTACTTGTTACACGATAGATTTTATGCCTAGTGTTCAAGTATCATAGATGGAGGATGCTTAAGGGTAAATGGTTGTGCCTTGATCAAGACATGCGTGAAAGTGCAGCTATGGATAATATTGTCATTTGTGAGGACCGTAAGCCCCAAGTGTTGCAAATGGAGGATGATTGGCCCTGGAGTATAATGTGCCAAGAAATTACAATGTTAATGCAGAATCCACCTGTTAGCTTCTATTTTAAACTAGATGGTAGGAAAATTCAAAACCGAGCTGAGGATATTGTTACCAGTGGAAAATGTGTGGCTCCACATATTTTAGAAATTGTAGAGTCTCCCTAAAAATCCCAATACCACAAGTTGTAATATCCAACACTTGTAAATTTTGGGTTTTTTTTGCCAATAGAATTTGTCACTTGTAAACTTGTAAAATTTAAAAATTATGGTATTTATGTAAAATCATACACTTGCTATACACTTTCCACATCCACACATTTACATATGCATGTAAACTTTACAAAGATGTAAGTAAATCCATAACTAAATATCGTATACGAATAGCCCGTAATGGTTTAAAACTTAAGGTTTTTAAGGTGGAACTAGTTTAGTTCTTGTTTCATTGTTTCATTTCATACTTTCTCTCTTCATCTCTTTATATCCACCACATCCCTCCTACTTGCTACAATGGATGCTCATGCACACTTTGATGAGTGGATCCACGAGACTATCTTTGCCAGCCAGGGTGACGAGATATTTCACGTTTTCTCTAAGGACTTTAACATTGAAAGTGTGCTCTCATCGCTGGATCCCCCCCTTCACATTTTGAAAGACTTTGTGAGTACCATTGCTACTTTCACATACTCCATTATTAGGGATCCGACATGACTTGGGTGCCTCTGGAATAGCTCATGGTATTTTAGGCAGGGAAGAATCACCAAAAAGTGGTGAATAGGTGTCTAGCCCATGTGGATCCTTCGCACATAGTATGCACTGTTCCTATGGGCAGTGTACCAAGTACAACACCTTTGGATCTCGTGGAGTGTGATTGTGCATTGGCAATTTACCTCTTTGCATTGGATACACCCTTAGAGGAGGAGAGCGATGAAGATACAACTCCACAGGTTGTTGCTATCACATAGATGAGAGAAAAACCGATTGAAAAGTTCATAAATATTGAAGAGGAACATCGAGTGGTGGGAGAGCAAGGGTTGGCTCTCATGGTGCCATCTTCTTCAGAATAGCCACAAGTCGACAACCCAACCTTGCCTCCTTGATGCCCATTGAAGTAGATGGTGTACAATACTTGCTTCTATATCAGATGTGCTGCAGTACTTAAAAATGAAGGAAGAAGAGTTTTTTTCTATCCTAGTCAGGGATTTGATGGAAGACTTGATCGATTATGACTACATGGATGTGCATTCGACGATGGCAGAGATTGGAAGATATAATGGCACAAGCTTAGATACAGTGAGTGCCATCATAACAGCACATAAGCATATTATCTCGATTGAAGAAGATTATCTTGTGCTACTGGATGCTAAATTTGAAGCACTACCGCATGGTCTGTTTGGACCAAGGCCCCAGCTTCCTACCAAGGAGTTTGTAGATTCCTCTGTCCAAAGAGGTGTCTCCTGACACACGAGGAAATGAAGATACAAGATGATGTGGAGAATGTGAGACTTTTAACTACCATATATTTTTATGTGACGAAACTTGACAGCAGGGTGTATGGGTTCTCTGGAGTCCACCAGTGAAATCTTCGCCAAAAGTGATGCCTGCAACAACTGCCTTGTTCGGGTGTCTGCGATCACTTTTTGGGCCAAAAAGTGGCCCGAGATGCAAGCATCATTTATGGCCAAGATTTCAACAGGGGACCTGATGCACCCTAGTGTCAAGTTTCATCACTTTCTGATAACTCTAGGTTAGTTGCTAAATATATTGTTTGATTTAACTTTGTCATTCGGGACATATTGTATATAGATGAGTTTGCATCAAGGCAAGGAGAAGCTCGACATGGGAATTGACCGAAGGATCTAGCTCTGAAGTAGTGCATTAGCAACGCTGTTGCAGACTTGGTGGTCTTCCATAAGAAGTGCTCACCACAAGGGCAAGAAACAATCATGAAAATTCAAGCTTTGACCAAGTTTGGACCTTTTCGAGCAATACCTGTGACATCTAGCTTTGAGAAGGTGGTGTAGTCAAGCAGTCAAAGCTTCCTTACTTGTTTGACCAAATGCCTGGTGGAGCAATGTGTGTGCTTGCTACATTAGGTGACCTTGCTAAAGTGTCAGATCTGCTTCTCTTGGAGAAAGAGCTGAAGGGGGAGCGTGTCATTTTTGAAGCAAAGAAGGAACTTCTATTTTCATGGAAGCTCGCCCCTCCTCTCTACCGATGAAAAAGCTAAGGAATGAATAGAGTTCTTGTCGGCTATTGGCTTTTTGTATCTGCCATCACTATCAGCCCATCGCATGTATTTTTCTTGATGAATATAAGATATTTTACTTTGTCTTTATAAATAAATATTTATTGAATAAATGTGTGGCTTGTGTAAGTGTGATGATAATGTGTGGTATGTGAATGATGCATTCGCATACATGAACATAATCCAATTTAATTATGTCAATGCATAGTAGTGCACTTATGTTGTGCATAAGCAATAATGTAACTCGTATTCGTACGTACTACTACTTTCGATGCGTGCGTATGTTAAACAAAAATTAAGAGTCGTGCGTTTTAAGAAACAAAACAAAACATTACTCAATTATTTGAATTTAGTATACATCGCATGATATATATATATATATATATATATATATATATATATATATATATATATATATATATATATACACACACACACACACACACACACACACACACACACACACACACATACATATATATATATTCCAATGTGGTAGAGTATACAAAATATTTTGGTCTTTCAAGATGCTATGGTGCTATAACACTCATTTCAAAACCTTGTATCATTAATCTCATAACCTATAGAGGAGTCCCCTTGCCGTGTCGAAGTCAAACAATAAAGTTTATGTCTTTATCAATGATTGTGATGCACTTTGTATGGATGGCCGCTAGTTGTGTATCATTGAACAAGTCGATGAGAAACCCCTCTATAGCCGTTTGCAAGGCCTCCATAGTTGCAATATTCCACCTTTCTATTGTTGAGCAATCCGGCACTCGTGCCCAAAATATTTCCATCCTTTTCAGCTCTAAGTCTTGTACGACTTCCCAAACAACCTTATGAAAAGATCCTTTTGGGATGAGAAGCTCGTATTCGCACTAGATTCTCCTTATCTTTTGAAGGGCGACATTGCCCGATTTCCATCTCCTATTCTTTTGAGGTGGTCATTCTGCTCTATGGGGAGTACTTGCTATTGCACTAGAGGAGGCTCCACCTTGTGCTCTAGGTGGCGGGCCTTCTCATAGCTGCGAAATGGCAACGTGCTTGCTTGGTGCATGCCATGCAAGCTCGAGGAGAGCAAGATGGAGAAGAGATAGAGGTTGGGGGTGTGAGAATGGAGGAAGCAAAGAAAGCAAGATGTGAAAATGAGAAGAAAAATGAAAATTTAATTCATTTAAATCCCAAAACCAAGTTAATGCTGCTTCATACGCACTGTCCATCGTGTGATCGTAAATCCATAACCTTTCATTGGAATGTGATGAAACTTCATATGTGCACTCGTTAAGTGGCCAATAGTTTTTTTGGGAAAAAAAAGCATGGAAATCTCTGGTTCAAAGTGACAAGGAAAGTGGCTCTAGACGCCAGACTTCGGACCAGGGGTCTGCAGGTATTTTTTTCTTCCAAATAAAAAAGGGCTCTTGGCCACCAAGAGTGCGGGTGTGAAGTTTCGTTGTATTCCGATATAGTTTAGTATTTTAAAAATTATCCCACACCAAAATTATGGATGGATTAATAATTGAGAAATCAACATTACGATTATTGGCCCTTAGAAACTTCGCACCACATAGATTATACAGAGGCATCAAGAGTAAAGTCTGCAACAAGAAATGGCAAATTTTTGCATGTTTTTCTTATTGAAATTGATAGTGTTAGCAAAAATTGTAAGTAAGAGTTGAAAATACAATGAAATCATAGTCAAAGTTGAGAGTGAAGGACAAGAGTAAAAATTTAATTCATATTTTAAGGGCACGTACAACAGTTTTACACTGGGACATAGTCATATGTCCAATGCATGAGGAGAACACTATGCCAAAAAAGATAGCATTAAAAACTGTGTTCATTTCATTGGAACGAATGCATCCTTCATTGCTTGAAGATTTCTTACAAGTTGGAAGTCCTTGGGAGCTACAATGATATGCTTCACACGTATTGCACAATGCTAAGCATCAATCATCAAGTTAACTAAAAAGGCCTTTGTAGCACACTGCAGAGCATGAAGACATTCCTTTGTGAAGCGATCAAGTCTATCCTGACCTTGTGCCAAAAACCACCTCCTACTTTCTGTGCAATACAGGTCTTGCACAATCTCATGAACAAGTCTCGAGAAGCTCACATTCAGAATGATGAGATCAAAAGAGCGTTAATACCTCCTAATTTCTCTCATTCCAATGTACCTGGCTTCCACTTGTGTTTCTTGTTGGGGATGCTGAGGAGGACCCTTGTGAGGGTGGCTTGAGGAAGCTGGGTTACGTTGAGAAGGGGGTGCACCTGAGCTAGTAGATGCTCCAAGGGGCTAATGAACACGATATGGGGCTCTAAGTGGAAGCTTATTCTCAACTACCTTAGGCCTAACCATCTTTCGTGCACAAGAGATGTGAGAACTCAATGAATAAGATAGAAAGTGAAATCCTCTTTTATATAATCCCAAACTGTAAAACTCATTCACATAGATGCACACACTCTCTTTCTCTCTTAAACTATGTATTGCATTTACACTGTGAATACATTGTTCATCTTACTATCTTAGCTCTCTTCGAACCCATTTGTTGCCTTATCGAAGCCTTGTTTTTCTAGCCACTTGGCATGGTTTTCTTTGACACTTGAGGCTTCATAACACACTCTTTTAGTCACAACGTGATTCCATCATGTCTGCAACTGATTCATTAGCACTTTCATTTGCTCTCTTTTGCGAGAGTTTAGCTTCATCCGCTACTATAATCCTATACCACCAAGATAGCAATTGGATCATTGGATTGCTACCATTTACCCCTCCACCATGATCGAGGGTTTTCTTTGGCATGCACCACGTGCTATCCAATGTGAATTTTCCATCCCTTCTGTGGACCAAATTCCGATGCTTCCCTTTTCTGCAAAGTATGGCCCATGTGCCTCAAGGATATGCTATAAAGACACATAAGTAAAACTATGCTCAATAGTTTATACAATTTATAAAAGTTTAAACTTAGCACGCACCATGTAATGTGTGATAGAGTTTTTACCCCATGCTTCCACCATGTTTTCATAGAAGCTATTCACAACATTGATGAATTCTTGCTTATGTTCATTGTTAAACACCATCTTGCGAAGTAAGGGAGCCAATTTGTTAAGACTTATCCAAACCTTAGCTTTGGCCAACCTTGTTTTTCCTCCATTAATTCGATCAGGAGAACTGCAAAATGTAACTTTTTCCACCCATCGTAGTCATGCGGCCTACAAACCATGACATTCCCTTCCTCATTGATGGGTGCTGAGAGAAACTTCCTAGCCTTTGCTCCTCCAAAGCAAGGATTTTTTAAGCAAGTTACTAGATTTTCCTGATCTCTTATCATCTTTTTCAATTGTCACTTGATACTTGTGTAGCTCAATTTTTGATAGCACTCGCTCTTGGCAAAGTTACTATATGTGTATCCTCTACACTACGTGCATTCAAGCCTTATTTATAAATATCCTTATCTGTGTTTTTTTTCTTGAATAAAACATAACCCTTTTCTATTCAATATGTAAATAACCTCTTTATATTACATGCTTCTATATGTAAAAAATGTATAAACATGGTATTTTAAATTTACCTTATTTTGAACCCACATGATGCACACATATATTCATGAGTAACTTACCCGAGCACTTGCTTCAAATTCCTACACGTTGCAATGGATTCTTTTTTTGGTTGCATTCTATAAGCAAAGCAAATGTATTCACATACAAGTTTCTCCATGATTATGACAAAAGCATGCAATGAACAAATGTGAATACGATCCAATGGAATGTTGAAGATGGGCTTCCAAGTGGGATCTTCTCTATTGTGCGTCGGTGCAACACTTGTCACCCTTTGCCAGTTCTTCTTTTTGTCCTTTCCTTCCACCCTCTTTGTTGAGAAATATAGACACGAATTCTTTGTATTTGCACCATTGGAGATTCCACACATGCATTTTAAAGTTTTCAAGTCTTCTGCAAGATGCCATTCAACCAAGTATTGACTATACCCTTCAACCGGGAGCATCTCAACATGTTCGTGATGATCGATGATGCTTGGAATGCTTGTGTGCATAAAGAACAGATGCATCATCCCAAATGTATCCTTAGGAACTTCAAATGTAGTGAGCCACCACACATGGTGCTTGGATTGAACACTAAAGTTCCTTGGCTTGTTCTTGTCAAATTGTAAAGCTCTATTCATTAGAGTTACACTAACTCTTTCAAGCTTTAATCATTTGATGACCTCACTTTCATCCAATTTTATAACAAACTACAATTTACCATTACATTTCTCAACAGATATATTGTAGTACATTACAATTACCCACTGCATCTTATACAAATCTAAATAGTAATTGTTGAGTTTGGTGAACTTCACCTCATATGCATTTTTGGTCCCACACATTGAACATGCATGGGATCTCCTATCAGCTCCAAAACTTTGTATTAAGTTGCCATCGAGCCTCTATTAACTTTGAAGGTTGAGGAAGAGATACGATTCTATTTCTCTTCAGCACACGACCAAAGCCACCCTTTACACCTTTGAATATCTTTAAGTAAGTCGTTGTACTAATATTGGCCCTGTCACAAATGGATTGTGCATCCACAGCTGAGACATATCTTTTAATGTGCACTCAATCACCTTTTCCTTCACAGCTTTAAACTTAGGATTGCTCAAAGCATTTTCCAATGTACTTGCATTCAACAATCTACTAATACATGATCCAACCTCACCCTCACCCTCACCTAGGTTCTCATTCTGAGCTACCTTACATACTTTGATACATCGCTTCCACTATCCGCTATTCACAATTAACTCATTGATTGGCTTCTTCTTTCATTTGTGCTCCTATGTTAGCTTGATGTCGATCTTTCTTAGGTCATCCAATTGTGCCTTTGCCTCCTCATATGAGATAGCAATGTCATGGATAGTGTCCTACATTGAAATAATTTGATTGTTTTGTTGAATTATAGTGTCATTCAACTGTACCACTTGTCCTATGAGTTGTTGTATATGAAGTTGATGTGCAACGATCACATCATGATAATTTTTTATGGTTTGCTTAGCAAGTTGTAAATACTTTGAATGCCTTTGATCATTGAGCCGCCTAGTGTAATTGAGCTACCCATTTTCACCTTGGCACACATACTCAACAAATTTGTGATTCCCGAGAAAGTTGGAGGTCTATTGTTTAAGGGATCCACATATTTCAATCCCATTTGCTTGTAACTTTGCAGAACCTGAGGGTTGACATTTGTATGCTGGTTCTTTTGAATAATGGGACATATTCAATCTCTACCTTAATATGCAGCTCCTTCTTTCATGTATTCATTTTACTATTAATAGAAATGAGGAGCCTACTTGGTTGTCATAGAAGGTAGAGTGGAGATGCATAGAGAGGCACACAAAGGTGCCAAGGGAAAGGAGGGTGTAAGTAATTCACTCTGTTAATAAAGGTTGCATAAACACAGAGAAGAGGTCACAATAGAGCCATGCGAGAGTATAGATATGGGGGAGAATAGCTCACAGAGTAGGGATATCCAATACTTTTCGTATTTTAGACATTTCTATTTTACCTCCAAAAACATTTCCAAAAAA